>NW_027283719.1:27500-34454 GCF_046629955.1 Centroberyx affinis
GCTGAATGTTTGTCTGATGCATCTCACCCAGTGTTGGGGCGCGTTACAAAGTAATGCATTACTGTAATCACATTACATTTGTCTGTAACGCAGTAATGTAACGCGTTACGGTTCCTAAATTCAGTAATCACAGTACAGTTACTAATCAAACAATTATGTCGGTACATAAGTTCTTCAATTATCTGCAGGATCTGGAATCTGCAGGATTATCTGGGCGGATAGAAAAAAATGATCAAACGTGCCTTTTCATGCACGCTTGCGCAACAACCTCTGACCTCTGACCTCTGACCTCTGACCTCTCGTGTGACTTTGGCTAGAGACAGTTCTTGCAGGAGATAGGACAAAAGTGGCAGAGCGGTCTACAGCTTTTGAGCGGTGGAGATCTGCACATTACTTCCAATTTGTTGCGCGAAAGGACAAGAATGAGACGGTGAAGTGCAAACTGTGCCCAGGCCAGAAACAACGATCCACATCAAATCTCTCCAAGCACCTGCAGAGGCAACATGCTAACACAAAGCTGGCAGCGAAAGCTAAATGTAGGTTACTGTGACACAGTAAACTGTCTTGTCTTTAGCCCTAGTCTCTACTCCAAAACATGAAGAGTTGTAGCTTGAGAAGAGTCAGGTCAGTTAACCTGAACAAACTGTTAGCTAGCTAACTAGCCAGCAGGCTAATTACCTCCAACCAGCAGGCTACCTATAATCCTTTGTGTTGGTGGTGGTTTCCTGTAGTTGGTTGGATTACGCTCTCACTCCTAACAAACCGTTCTCTTATTTTTTCAGGTGTCTTGGTGCCGTTATTTGGTTCCATCAAAGTTCTCTCCTGGACAAACAACCCCAACTAAAGGAGGAAACACTGCAGAGTTCAGATAAACCGATCAGAACATGCTGGCTGTGAACGCAGCCTAAAAGCGGAGAGGTTTTTACAGCGATATTTTGACGGCCTTGCTCCACACACTGAGCTACTCAGCAGTGGAACCCCTGACCCTCCTTAACTCCACCCATCTGGGCTTCTAAGTAGACTAAAACAAAGTCCCAGAAAGCCTTTGCAGTTACTGTTATTCCCAGGTCAGGACTCGTGCTGTTTGGGTTGTGGAGGTGTTGAGCTGTTGTTGAGTCTTGGTTTGATACCAGCCAGAGGGCTTCCCATAATCCATCAGCACTCGACACACACACACACACACACACACACACACACACACGCACACACACGCCGTCCATCCGTCAGTGTTGCTCGGTCTCGGGGGACAGATCTGAGGTAATGGAGAACGAAGAGGAATTAGCAACGTTTGCTTTTTTAACAGATTGGCTTCGGTCAGTACCACACACACACACACACACACACACACACACACACACACACACACACACACACAAATTTGATTATTGATGGCCACCATTGTAACAACACAGAGAGGAATATAATTAGAGCATATGCAGCTAGTTTAGACACACACACTAGAAGCTGCTGAATCTTGTGTGTGTGTGTGTGTGTGTGTGTGTGTGTGTGTGTGTGTGTGTGTCCATATCACACACATTAGCACCCATATATGCTGTAGTTCCTGCAAGCATATCATACAACACACACACACACAGAGACAACTTCACCAACAGCAGTTAATGTTTGCTCTGGTAATTCCTGCCAGTGAGTTGGTTTGGTGTTTTGGTGTTTGGTGTTTTGTTTGGGTGTTGTGTTTCATCGAGCGTTCTGATTGGGTGGTTCTGTCAGGGGTTTTAGATGAGCGTTTTGGGATGAGTGTTGTGGTCGGGTGTTTTGGTTTAGGTGTTTTATTTGGATGTTTTGGGCGAGTATTTTGTTTGGGCCGTGTTGTGACTGAACCGTTTGATATTTTGGTATTTTGGTCAGGCGTTTTAGTCGGTCATTGTGGTTGGATGTTTTGGTTGGATGGCTGTCTTATTGGATGGATGTTTTGGTTGGGCATGTTGGTTGGTTATTTCGGTCGGTTGGATGTTTTGGTTGGGTGTTTTGGTCGGGCGTGTCAGTTGGATTCTTTGGTTGGATGTTTTGGTCGGTTGAATGTTTTGGTTGACTGTTTTGGTTGGGTGTGTTGGTTGGATGTTTTGGTTGGTTGGATGTTTTGGTTGGGTGTGTTGGTTGGATGTTTTGGTTGACTGTTTTGGTTGGATGTTTTGGTTGGGTGTGTTGGTTGGATGTTTTGGTTGGTTGGATGTTTTGGTTGACTGTTTTGGTTGACTGTTTTGGTTGACTGTTTTGGTTGGGTGTGTTGGTTGGATGTTTTGGTTGGTTGGATGTTTTGGTTGGGTGTGTTGGTTGGATGTTTTGGTTGGGTGTGTTGGTTGGATGTTTTGGTTGGGTGTTTTGGTTGGTTGGGTGTGTTGGCTGGTTGGGTGTGTTGGATGGTTGGGTGTGTTGGCTGGTTGGGTGTTTTGGTTGGTTGAGTGTTTTGGTTGGTTGGGTGTTTTGGTTGGTTGGGTGTGTTGGTTGGTTGGGTGTTTTGGTTGGTTGGGTGTGTTGGTTGGATGTTTTGGTTGGTTGGGTGTGTTGGTTGGTTGGGTGTGTTGGTTGGTTGGGTGTTTTGGTTGGTTGGGTGTGTTGGTTGGTTGGGTGTGTTGGTTGGTTGGATGTTTTGGTTGGTTGGGTGTGTTGGTTGGTTGGGTGTGTTGGTTGGTTGGATGTTTTGGTTGGTTGGGTGTGTTGGTTGGTTGGGTGTGTTGGTTGGTTGGATGTTTTGGTTGGTTGGGTGTGTTGGTTGGTTGGGTGTGTTGGTTGGTTGGGTGTTTTGGTTGGTTGGGTGTGTTGGCTGGTTGGGTGTTTTGGTTGGTTGGGTGTTTTGGTTGGGTGTGTTGGTTGGATGTTTGGTTGGGTGTTTGGTTGGTTGGGTGTGTTGGCTGGTTGGGTGTGTTGGATGGTTGGGTGTGTTGGCTGGTTGGGTGTTTTGGTTGGTTGAGTGTTTTGGTTGGTTGGGGTGTTTGGTTGGGTGTGTTGGTTGGATGTTTTGGTTGGTTGGGTGTGTTGGTTGGATGTTTTGGTTGACTGTTTTGGTTGACTGTTTTGGTTGGGTGTGTTGGTTGGATGTTTTGGTTGGTTGGATGTTTTGGTTGGGTGTGTTGGTTGGATGTTTGGTTGGGTGTGTTGGTTGGATGTTTTGGTTGGGTGTTTTGGTTGGTTGGGTGTGTTGGCTGGTTGGGTGTGTTGGATGGTTGGGTGTGTTGGCTGGTTGGGTGTTTTGGTTGGTTGAGTGTTTTGGTTGGTTGGGTGTTTTGGTTGGTTGGGTGTGTTGGTTGGTTGGGTGTTTTGGTTGGTTGGGTGTGTTGGTTGGATGTTTTGGTTGGTTGGGTGTGTTGGTTGGTTGGGTGTGTTGGTTGGTTGGGTGTTTTGGTTGGTTGGGTGTGTTGGTTGGTTGGGTGTGTTGGTTGGTTGGATGTTTTGGTTGGTTGGGTGTGTTGGTTGGTTGGGTGTGTTGGTTGGTTGGATGTTTTGGTTGGTTGGGTGTGTTGGTTGGTTGGGTGTGTTGGTTGGTTGGATGTTTTGGTTGGTTGGGTGTGTTGGTTGGTTGGGTGTTGGTTGGTTGGGTGTTTTGGTTGGTTGGGTGTGTTGGCTGGTTGGGTGTTTTGGTTGGTTGGGGTTTGGTTGGGTGTGTTGGTTGGATGTTTGGTTGGGTGTTTTGGTTGGTTGGGTGTGTTGGCTGGTTGGGTGTGTTGGATGGTTGGTGTGTTGGCTGGTTGGGTGTTTGGTTGGTTGAGTGTTTTGGTTGGTTGGGTGTTTTGGTTGGGTGTGTTGGTTGGATGTTTTGGTTGGTTGGGTGTGTTGGTTGGTTGGGTGTGTTGGTTGGTTGGGTGTTTTGGTTGGTTGGGTGTGTTGGTTGGTTGGGTGTGTTGGTTGGTTGGATGTTTTGGTTGGTTGGGTGTGTTGGTTGGTTGGGTGTGGTTGGTTGGATGTTTTGGTTGGTTGGGTGTGTTGGTTGGTTGGGTGTGTTGGTTGGTTGGGTGTTTTGGTTGGTTGGGTGTGTTGGCTGGTTGGGTGTTTTGGTTGGTTGGGTGTTTGGTTGGGTGTGTTGGTTGGATGTTTTGGTTGGTTGGGTGTGTTGGTTGGTTGGGTGTTTTGGTTGGTTGGATCTTTTGTTGGGTGTTTTGGTTGGTTGGATGTGTTGGTTGGTTGGGTGTGTTGGCTGGATCTTTTGTTGGATGTGTTGGTTGGTTGGGTGTTTTGGTTGGTTGGATCTTTTGTTGGGTGTTTTGGTCGGGTGTTTTGGTTGGTTGGATGTGTTGGTTGGTTGGGTGTGTTGGTTGGTTGGGTGTGTTGGTTGGTTGGGTGTTTTGGTTGGTTGGATGTGTTGGTTGGTTGGGTGTGTTGGTTGGTTGGGTGTGTTGGTTGGTTGGGTGTTTTGGTTGGTTGGATGTTTTGGTTGGTTGGGTGTGTTGGCTGGATCTTTTGTTGGGTGTTTTGGTTGGTCGTGCCGGTCGGGTCATGGTGTTATCGGAGGGTCAGGCCGTCCAATCACAGCTCTGTTTTAACAGGGGGGGGGGCGGCCGGCTAATTGCTGTGTGTTGATTGACGCTTTGAGACTGGAGGAAAGATGAGAGCAACCTGCAGTATTCACTTTCACACACACACACACACACACACACACACACACACACACACCACACACACACACACACACACACACACACACGCACACACACACACACACTGCTGCACTTACTGACTTACTCTCTTAGTTATCCACTCAGTAGTTTTCTGTCTGTCACTTTGGATACAAGTGTTGCCTCAAAAGATTTTTCTGTCTTTCACACTTCTTTTGCTATCTTCTTTCTTTCTTTCTTTCTTTCTTTCTTTCTTTCTTTTTCCATTTCTATGCTGTTCTTTTTTCTCTCCTTTATTTCTTTTTTGCTCTGTTTTCTCTTTTGTCTTTTCTTTTGCTCTTCATTCCCCTTTCTCTCCTTTTTTTTTTGCTTCTTTCTTTATTTCATTTTTTTCTTTCTGCCTTTATTTTTCTTTTGCTTTTGTTTTTATTTCTTTCATTTTACATTTCCTTTTCCTTTCTTTCCTTCTGTGTTTTTCTGTCTTGCTATTCTTTCTTTCTTTCTTTCTTTCTTTCTTACTTTTTCTGTCTGCCACACACACACACACACACACCTGTCAACATCCACACGCACAAAGCACATGAACAAACATTCAGAAATGTACACACACACACACACACACACACACACACACACACTGGGTCAGAGGTAGATGTATGCTTGCAGCAGGTCGGCTGATACTGGATCTTTATAAATGAGTGTGTGTGTGTGTGTGTGTGTGTGTGTGTGTGTGCGTTGTGTGTGTGTGTGTGTGTGTTTCCTTCGGGGGAATCAGACCGCCGGCGCTTTGGAAACGTCTTCAGGTCCAAGTTTACTCCAAACGAAACGGAGAAGTTTAGTCTGCAGCGTTCAAACTGATTATTCCTCAGATAATTATTTAAGTTCAGGGTTGAAGCGAAGACGTGTGTTCAGATCTGTTTGGAGGAAACTAAAATAAGAACGAACGAACAAACAGTTTGGAGTTTCAAAGGTGAATTTAAATTTAGGTTCAGGTTGAGTGTATTCCAAAGTAAGAGTGCGTGTGTGTGTGTGTGTGGGTGTGTGTGTGTGTGTTTTCGTATCTCTGTACTTATGAAGCCAAAATGTCCTCGCAAGGATAGAAAGATGAAAAAATACTCCAAATTGAGGACATTTGCTCCTCACTTCTTTAAAGTGGTTAGATTAGGATTAGGATTTGGGTTCAGGATTAGGATTAGGATTATGTTAAATTAGGGTTTAGGGAATGAATATAGTCAATGAAAGTCCTCACAAGTACAGTAACTCAAACATTCCCTATGATTCCAGCCTTTTTGGACACGCTGTACTTTCTCTCTTTCATCATTTCTTTTCTTTCTAATTTAAATTTATCTTACATTGCTTATCTTCTTCTTTGTGCATATGTCAGATTGACTGGGAAAACATCTTTAAAGGTCCCATAAGAAATATGTCTGCACATATTGCTACACATATATGATACACACATATGATCAAAGATGTTTAATGAAGATTTTATTTTGTTCAAGTTTTTACATTTTCAATTTTCAATTCCATCCTTTCTACCAGTCAGTCTCAGTCTAACTCCAGGAAACGCATCACAGCTGGACTCGCTCCTGATTGGCTCTCTCACCAAAGAATGACTGGCTCCACTCAGCAGGTTTACCTCATTTGAATTAGAGGAGCCGCTGCTGTCGGCCAATCAGGAGCCAGGATTGTGACGACTCGGTCTGCACATTCATTCAGTTTAACTCATTTGAACTAAACTACATTTATCTGCAGAACATCATGAGGAACCTTATCCTGGTCCTGAGACAGAAAAAAATGAATAATATGGAATCTTTAAATTGATGTTTTTTGCATTATTGAATTTCTTTGTGTATGTGTAAGAGTAAAAGTTAAACATATGGAGGGGGGGGGGGGGGGGGGATGAACGTCCTTAAAGGAATAGTTCACCCATAAAATGAAAATTCGGTCATTATCGGAAGTGGAGGAGATTCACAACTGGGCATGTGCAGCCGTTTTTTCAAAACAACTGGCTGTAATGAAGATCTGTGCTAAATAACTGTGTAAATATCGACCTTTTCCGCTCACTGTGCGATCGGTGGCTTCAGGAGTCCTGGATGATGCTGCGAGAGCCGTGTGGAGGAATGTGTTCTGCTCTGAAGATCGGTCCACAAAGACTTCAGCTGTTTTTGCTACGAAGTCGAGCTGGAAAGCTCCTGGACTGTTTTATGGACTAACAAACATGAGGGTGAGTAGGTAATGACTGAATTTTCATTTTTGGGTGAACTGTTCCTTTAAAGTTGCATCGGTAACACTTTACAATGAGGGTCACTAAGTTAAGGGTTAGTTAATTATTAATTAATTAACAGTTAACTAATGTGTCTGGTAAGCATTTACTAATGGTGTT
>NW_027283720.1:0-15500 GCF_046629955.1 Centroberyx affinis
GAATCCTTCCAGCCACTGTGACCCACAGAATAGAATAGAATAGAATAGAATAGAATAGAATTGAATAGAATAGAATAGAATGATTACAGTTTTAGCACCTGTAGGGTGTGGTGTTACTGTAGTGCTAGTACTTGTAATGTATAGTACTGCTGTAGTATTAACACCTGTAATGTGTAGTGTTACTGTAGTATTAGTACCTGTAGTTTATAGTATTACTGTAGTTTTACTGCGTTCTGTCCGGTTCAATCTTCGTCTCTCCGTTCTGTTTCTCTGACAAAGACTTCTCCGACAATCTGGTGGCTGCTTGGACCGCCGCCTGGAGGAGGAGAGGAGAGGAGGAGAGGAGGAGAGGAGGAGAGGAGGAGAGGAGAGGAGGAGAGGAGGAGAGGAGAGGAGAGGAGAGGAGAGGAGAGGAGGAGATGAGAGGAGAGGAGAGGAGAGGAGAGGAGGAGAGGAGAGGAGAGGAGGAGAGGAGGAGAGGAGAGAGGAGAGGAGAGGAGAGGAGGAGAGGAGAGGAGAGGAGAGGAGAGGAGAGGAGGAGAGGAGAGGAGGAGAGGAGAGGAGAGGAGGAGATGAGAGGAGAGGAGGAGAGGAGAGGAGAGGAGAGGAGAGGAGGAGAGGAGGAGAGGAGAGGAGAGGAGAGGAGAAGAGAGGAGGAGAGGAGGAGAGGAGGAGAGGAGAGGAGGAGAGGAGAGGAGAGGAGAGCAGCAGAGGAGGAGAGGAGAGGAGAGGAGGAGAGGAGGAGAGGAGAGGAGGAGAGGAGGAGAGGAGAGGAGGAGAGGAGAGGAGAGGAGAGGATGAGATGAGAGGGGGGGGGGGAGAGGAGGAGAGGAGGAGAGGAGAGGAGAGGAGAGGAGAGGAGAGGAGAGGAGAGGAGAGGAGAGGAGAGGAGAGGAGAGGAGAGGAGGAGAGAGGAGAGGAGGAGGAGAGGAGAGGAGAGGAGAGGAGAGGAGAGGAGAGGAGAGGAGGAGGAGAGGAGAGGAGAGGAGGAGAGGAGAGGAGAGGAGAGGAGGAGGAGAGGAGGAGGAGAGGAGAGGAGAGGAGAGGAGAGGAGGAGAGGAGAGGAGAGGAGAGGAGTAGTAGTAGTGTAGTGGCAATCATCATCTTTGAGTTGGGTGTTTCTGTTCCACTTCCCTGTTGTTTCACCACAGAAATGCGTCAGACTGTCAGACTTGTTTCCAGACAGAAATCCAGAGTTCATCGTTCACTGTTGCTTAGAATTTATTGCAGAAATAAACTTAATACAAAAACAAGATGCAGATGTTTCAGTGTCCTTCATTTTAACTGGAGCGTTGCAGATGCCATTCAGCAGCACAGGCGCTCAGAGCTGAGACTGAGACTGAGGCTGAGTCTGAGTCTGAGTCTGAGTCTGAGACTGAGGCTGAGGCTGAGACTGAGTCTGAGTCTGAGTCTGAGACTGAGTCTGAGGCTGAGGCTGAGGCTGAGACTGAGACTGAGTCTGAGTCTGAGTCTGAGTCTGAGTCTGAGTCTGAGACTGAGTCTGAGTCTGAGTCTGAGGTCAGAGGCTGAGACTGAGGTCAGAGGCTGAGGCTGAGTCTGAGACTGAGACTGAGACTGAGACTGAGACTGAGACTGAGACTGAGGTCAGAGGCTGAGGCTGAGTCTGAGACTGAGTCTGAGTCTGAGTCTGAGGTCAGAGGCTGAGACTGAGTCTGAGTCTGAGTCTGAGTCTGAGACTGAGTCTGAGTCTGAGTCTGAGTCTGAGTCTGAGTCTGAGTCTGAGTCTGAGTCTGAGTCTGAGGTCAGAGGCTGAGACTGAGGTCAGAGGCTGAGGCTGAGTCTGAGACTGAGACTGAGACTGAGACTGAGACTGAGGTCAGAGGCTGAGGCTGAGTCTGAGACTGAGACTGAAGTCAGAGGCTGAGACTGAGGCTGAGACTGAGACTGAGACTGAGACTGAGTCTGAGACTGAGACTGAGACTGAGACTGAGTCTGAGACTGAGACTGAGGCTGAGACTGAGACTGAGACTGAGACTGAGACTGAGGCTGAGACTGAGACTGAGACTGAGTCTGAGACTGAGGCTGAGACTGAGACTGAGACTGAGACTGAGTCTGAGGCTGAGACTGAGGCTGAGTCTGAGACTGAGTCTGAGGCTGAGTCTGAGGCTGAGTCTGAGGCTGAGACTGAGGCTGAGACTGAGACTGAGACTGAGTCTGAGACTGAGTCTGAGTCTGAGGCTGAGGCTGAGACTGAGACTGAGACTGAGACTGAGTCTGAGTCTGAGGTCAAAGACGGTATCTGCTGTAACCCGCTTTCCCCCCCGCCATGCCCCATGCCCACCACCCTCACCACCTGTGGAGGGCGCTCACTTTACTTGCAAACATAAGTATAGTAAAAAACAAAATCAGTAAATTCATAAATAGAAATAAACTTAAATGCGGCTCCTACAAGTAGTATTAGTACTATTAGTAGTACCAGCAGTAGCAATAGTATTAGGAATATTAGTAGTAGTCGTAGTAGCAGTATTAGTAGTTCAGTCAGGACCACTGTAGTCAAAAGAAAACTTTTATTGCCATTGGTAGTAGTTCTATTTGGCGGTATGGATCTGCTCTGATCTGCTCTGATCTGATCTGCTCTGATCTGATCTGCTCTGATCTGCTCTGCTCTGATCTGATCTGCTCTGATCTGCTCTGCTCTGATCTGCTCTGCTCTGCTCTGCTCTGCTCTGATCTGATCTGCTCTGATCTGCTCTGCTCTGCTCTGCTCTGCTCTGCTCTGATCTGCTCTGATCTGATCTGATCTGATCTGCTCTGATCTGCTCTGCTCTGATCTGATCTGCTCTGATCTGATCTGCTCTGCTCTGATCTGATCTGCTCTGCTCTGCTCTGCTCTGCTCTGATCTGCTCTGCTCTGCTCTGCTCTGATCTGATCTGCTCTGCTCTGCTCTGATCTGCTCTGCTCTGCTCTGCTCTGATCTGATCTGCTCTGATCTGATCTGCTCTGCTCTGATCTGATCTGCTCTGCTCTGATCTGATCTGATCTGATCTGGGACAGCAGCAAGAACAGAGCCACAGGTACAAAACAGAGCAGGTAACCATGACAACAGAAATGACATTATTTAAGTCAGACAGCCTGTCAGGAGGAGCTGGGGTGGAGGCGGGTAGGCAGACTGAAGCAGCTTTAAACAAGGCGCCCTGTATGAGATTTACCAGTTGAATGCATAGAAGGGAATCAGCTGAGCCATCAGCTGATGTGGGCTGGCTTTGAGATCTGAGCTCGACTTTGTGGCCTGAACCAACGCTGTGCTCAGTTTGTAGAAGTAGCAGATGTCTTTATTGCTAAATGCTACTAGCTTCTCAGATTCAGACTAACTGTATTTCTCAGTGAGGTCTCATGCAATCCAGACAGCAGAGCATTGAGGATTGTGGGTAATGTAGTATTTCATTTGGACTTTAGATGATGACATCACCAGCTGTGTTTCCAAATGTCAAGTGAATTTTAAACAAACTGTCAAAACGTGAATTAGCAAAATTTAGCTAAATGTGAATTAGCTGGCTGAAGTGAATAAATAGAAACATCTCTATACTTCATTATTTATTTTGCATAATTTTCCTTATCTAGAAGTCTGCTGTGCTAGTGATATTGAGGAAATAAAAATAAAAAGCCTAAAATAATAATTTGATGCATAAGTGACATCAAAATTAGAAATCGAAATCTAGTGAGAAGAGGCGGTTACATATGGAGAGGCGTGATATGGGCGTGGTCTGTGGATGTGGGCGTGGCCTGGTGGGTGTGGGCGTGGCCTGGTGGGTGTGGGCGTGGCCTTGTGTCGGGTGTGTCTGGTGGGCGTGGCCTGGTGAATGTGGGCGTGGCCTGGACGTGTGGGCGTGACCTGGTGGATGTGGGCGTGGCCTGGACGTGTGGGCGTGGCCTGGTGGATGTGGGCGTGGCCTTGTGTCGGGTGTGTCTGGTGGGCGTGACCTGGTGGATGTGGGCGTGGCCTGGACGTGTGGGCGTGACCTGGTGGATGTGGGCGTGGCCTTGTGTCGGGTGTGTCTGGTGGGCGTGGCCTGGTGGATGTGGGCGTGGCCTGGACGTGTGGGCGTGACCTGGTGGATGTGGGCGTGGCCTGGACGTGTGGGCGTGGCCTGGTGGATGTGGGCGTGGCCTGGACGGGGTCACACCTTAAAGCTCCTCTTCCTCTTCTGGACGTTCTGCTCCGGATGGAAGATGATGACGTAAACCTTCGGCATGTAGAGCATCCCAAGAGAGACAGACGCACTCAGAGACATGGAGACGGTCAGGGTGGTGGTCTGGATGAACATCTGGAGAGACAGACAGGTAGAGAGACAGACAGGTAGAGAGACAGGCAGGTAGAGAGACAGATGGTCAGACAGACAGAAACTCTCTGATGTTCTTTAATCAAACATCTAACCTAAAATCTACAGGAAAAGTTCCTCTACTGACATGAATAAATTACAGGCAGGCAACGGCGGATCTACTGGGGGGGCAGCGGGGGGCATGGGGGGGCATGGAGGGGCATGGGGGGGGCAGCGGGGGGGCATGGGGGGGCAGCTGCCACCCCTAAAAAATGCCTTGCCACCCCAGCTGCCACCCCAGTTTTGGACAATCTAATTCAAAAATATATCTATGAAAAGTTGTGGCTGGTCGGAAATTTACAAGAACAAAACTCTGATGTCCGAGTGCAAGTGAACGCAGCAAGAGATGAAGCTCCCCATAGACTCCTCCCCCCATAGACTCCTCCCCCCATAGACTCCTCCCCCCGTAGACTCCTCCCCCCGTAGACTCCTCCCCCGTAGACTCCTCCCCCCGTAGACTCCCCCCCCCCCCGACAGGAGCCGCTAACGTCAGAGCGACTTCATCTGTGACACAGCAGTAACGACATGAAGAAGAAGAAGAAGAAGAAGAAGAAGAAGAAGATACGACAGTCCAGTCGGCAGAACATACGGTGAAGGAATGAGGTCGATGAGCAGATAGCTGCAGTATGACCAGGAGTTAAAGTGAGCCGGAACGATCTGGAACGATCCGGAACGATCCGGAACGATCCGGAACGGCGTTCCTGCACCTTCGATTAATTAAATAAATGTGATTGGCAGTTTCATTCATAATAACGTCAGGGTTCACAGGGCGGCCGGCTCTCACACACTGACCGTGAGATTCAGGTAACTGACATTTTTCACAGGCTCTCACTCCACAAATCCATTTTCTCACGCAGTGAAAAACAAATTCATAACTGATAACGACGTGAAAAGACACTGAGAGCAGGACAGACGAGACAGAGACTGATCCAGACGTCTGAATAGAAATAAACACAAATCTATTATATTGTAATTTATTCCCCTGCTGCTCAGAGTCTCAGTCAGCAGCTCTTCTGTCTCTCCCTCTCCTCTCAGGCAGGATGAGAGTGAGTTGCTATGGTTACGGGGACGCTTCCTCTCAGGCAGGATGAGAGTGAGTTGCTATGGTTACGGGGACGCTTCCTCTCAGGCAGGATGAGAGTGAGTTGCTATGGTTACGGGGACGCTTCCTCTCAGGCAGGATGAGAGTGAGTTGCTATGGTTACGGGGACGCTCTGTGTCTGTCGCTCTGAAACTTTCTCATGATTCCCAATAAAAGGTTTTTAGGTTAGTATGCCTATGCAAGATCATGGATGTAAGCACCTCAATGCTGAAATCTAGTAATATAACATAATTTTACATTTTGGTTAACATTATACAGGTTTGCTGTTTCTTGACTTAATCCAAGAGGTCAGGTGGTGAAGAAATGCAGGAAATTTGTTTTAAATTACCATTTTTTTCTGAAATTCAATGTGTTTCAGCCCTGTGTCTTCCCCATCTTTTGTTCTGTTTGGCCGGGATCTCCAACCCCTTTTGTTTGTCTTGTTTTTTTCTCACTTTGAATATGTTTTTTTTCATTCTAAAATAAAAAAACCTTGATTATTCGTTACTCAGTGTCCTTGGCTTCCTTCCATATGTTCCGGTCTCCAGTCGAGTCTTAACATGTTTAGGAGGCTGTAACAACACTAGAGTTTAATGATCTGTTCTGGTCACATGTTAGGCTGTGATGGACTTATGTTCAATGAAAAAAGACATGTATGTAGAAAAATGTCTGAAGATTTGGAAATAAAACAATTTATTTATTACTAATGCCACCTTTAGATATTTCTATTCAGTGCTTTACTCATGTGCCACAATAATGTTTTTGAGTTAAAATATCTTCATTTGGGGCTTTTCCAGGCAAATATTGATGATTGTTTGCGATTAAATCAGAATATAATTATATATTTCTGCCACCGCTTAAAATCTCCATGCTGCCCCATGAATATTTCTCTAGATCCGCCCCTGCAGACAGACAGGCAGACAGACAGACAGGCAGACAGACAGGCAGACAGACAGGCAGACAGACAGACAGGCAGACAGACAGACAGACAGACAGGCAGACAGACAGGCAGGCAGAAAGACAGACAGACAGACAGGCAGACAGACAGGCAGACAGACAGGCAGTCAGGTTGTGGGTTTGATTCCCTGGAGGCTGCAGCTCTCTGAGGCCTTTGAGCAAAACACTGAACCTTCTGCCTGCTGCTGCTTCACCAGGTGAATCCAGACCAGAGGAACCGAAACTGGACTGGACTGGACTGGACTGGACTGGACTAGACTGGACTGGACTGAACTGAACTGAACTGAACTGGACTGAACTGGACTGGACTGGACTGGACTAGACTGGACTGGACTGGACTGAACTGAACTGAACTGGACTGAACACACGTACTGGGTCTGTACAGGATCTGTGCTCCTTAAAGAGCAACTTGCAGGTTGGAGACTCCAGTGAATCAATGTGTAGGAAAATGATGTAGGAACTAGATTTTCATAAAATATACTTTTATCTACACTACAGTGACTTCTGGAGTCGTTTTTGTGAAAGAATTTTACTTCCGCATCTAAAAAAGCCAAACCAGAAGTGACGTAACAAAAGGGAGAGTTCAAGTTGAACAATAAGAACAATAAGAAAGTTATGGATCTCAACACTAGCTCTGACACTGAAGAGGTTGTAAATGTATAACATACACATATGATGGACCACAGCCTTATAAATATGAGCCTGCTAGGCTCCAAGAGACCAGGAACAGACCAGGGTCAGAAGAGATGTTGAGTTGTGGTGTGAGGAGAACCAGTGGAGAACTGGGCTAGGGTTAGGGTTAGGGTCTTGGTGAGCTGACGATATCTAACTGTGTTCACATCACAAGGGGGACCAGACGTCCTGAAAAATTCGGGACAGTCCCAAATTGCGAGCAGTTGTCCCGAAAATGAACCGTTATAGTAATTAATAATATGAACGAGCTAAAACGAGAGCCGTCTGTATGCCGTGAGACTCGACTTGACTTGAGACTTGAAGGATTCCTGACTCGGTGATACTGAAAAATGCTGCACTGAACTATTGTGTCTTTTGGAGCGCTGCCAAATGATCATGAACAGGCTAATCAATAACATAACGGAGACGGGCATCAAGCTGCTGCTGTCACCAGAATAAAATGTAGAAAACTCTAAATTCAAATGAGAGAACCTTTTCATTAACTTGTCAGTCTACATTAATTAGTAGATCAATAGTTTTTTTTACTCTGAATCCGTGAAAATATTCTGATCAAATCTCTTATGTAGGCTATAATTCCTGCTTTTAGTTATTAAAAATGTCCTGTTCGTTTCTGTAAAATATGTGGAGTATCGACGTGTTTTCACTTGTTACTGCACTGATTAGGCTTCATAAATAACGGATTGTTGATGTCAGTCGACCTGTTTTAAACCAGATGACGGAGAGTTTGTGATAAAAATATCTAAAAAAAAAAAAAAAAAAGTGTTTGTAAGTGTGACGCACACTGAATGTATGTCACATATTTGTGTGTGTATATTGTTTTTTATGTAAAAAGAGTAACTCTGTAAAGGAAACCCCCCCTTCAGGTTATTTCAATTAAGTGCACTATTTTCTATCACCACCAGTGGGCGCTGTGTGGGAGCCGACGTGTTGTTTGGACTGTGGACTTGATTGTTGGTGGCTGCCTCCGCTTCTCCTTGTGTTGAGAGCAGCTACACTGAAAAGAAGCACGATTCCAGTGTCTCACTTATTGTCCTGTTGCAGGTCAGTGTTCGTATGCATAAGCATGTAAAATGTAATGGAATACCATGGTAACATATATTTAAACGTGTTAACGTGTTGGGAGTGTGAAATTGTGCATTTTATACGGTAGCAAGAATGTTAGATCCCCGTTTGAAATCGACTGTATAAAAGTCACGCTAACTTTTCCTGTGGTAACGAGGGGGTCGAACAAATCTCGGTAGTTCGTTCATTAGAAAATCGACCTGATGGCAAGATATGCTCCTGTACGTTTGAAATGTGATATTTTAATGTGTTAATGTATGTTTACAACGCATTTTACCAAGTTCACCTTAGGTTGGTGGCGGAGGACATCCGGTTGTTTAGCTTTGTAGGTTTGTTAGCTAGCTTGCTCATTCCCTTTGTAGTCGGTGTAGTAGCCCATGTGCCTGGGTGAGATTTAGCATTGAATTGGTTTCATGCAGAATGCAGAGGCCCCTGGGCACATGCCCCCCCCCCCCCCCCCCCCCCCCCCCAGTAGTAGCGTACTATCTGTTGGAAATACCTGTAGTTTATACAGGATTTGCCTTTGATCACAACCTTAAGGACAATATCAACACCTGTAGATATCTTCTATCATACAGGATTTACTTTCCTGGGCCAGCGGCAACAATATTAACGAATTAATTAATAACTACAGCGTGCAGCTCAATGGCATACGCAAGCACATACTGCCCCACCTCCACCAATACAGTTCTATGATTCAGATTATTCCATCAATCACACACACACACACACACACACACACACACACACACACACACACACACACACACACACACACTGCGATCGATTCATACTGCTATGCGTAATAATAATATATGTAACCTGTACTTCCTTGACTGTTGAACCAATCCTGCATTGGTGATCCATGCTTAGGTCCTGGTTGCGGTTTGTCAGGTTCAAGTTGAGGTGGGGCTGCTAATCTAGTACCCAACACCGGGTCTCTGCCATCCGCTTCGGTGTCGGGCTGGGCCTCCGCGTCGGTGTAGCAGGGCTCAAGTGGAGATGGGGATGGGGCAGCTGAACAGGTGTCGCAGGGCTCTGGTTCTCTGCCTCAGTGTCGTGCTGATGCTCAGGTCCTCTTGGTTGCTGGTCTGGTTCAAGTCGAGGTGGGACAGCTGAACCAGTAGTGGCTGCTGGGTTACAGTCCTCCTCTTCGCTGTCAATATTAGCATCGTCCTCGTCAGGCTCTTTGCTAGCGAGCCGACTTTTGAAAAGAGTTGAGATAGTCGGTATGTTTTTCCGAAGTACAATTCTCTGCTATCCTTTTGTTTTTCAGCCTTTCGCTTTGCTGCTCCATGTTTTTTATCCAAGTTTGTTACTTAGCAGCTAACTTTAACGTCGTCTGTTCCGTCTTAGCTGAGATTCCCACGGTCACGTGTCACCGGCTCCCGTCATCGTCATCATCATGATACAGACACAGCCAGCAAACCAATCATAATATTTTTTTTTATTAGCAAATAAAGTAACTCTGCATTAATTGGTTCGTATTTCAACACACACGCACTCAAATAATTTATTTGATTTGATTTAAAAAAAAATAAATAAAAAAAAAGCAAAGACAGGATGAGGCCACAGTTGGTGGGGTTTTGGAGGCCCCTAGAGGTCGGAGGCCCCTAGAGGTCGGAGGCCCCCGGGCACCGGCCCAATCGGCCCGCTGGATAATAAGTCTAGTTATTTCTTTTAATAGGAATACTGTGAGTAAATGTAAATGTAAAGTTGATTCCATATGTCTATATACTATAAAGTGAAGTTATACACTGCATATTGAGATATAAAGTGAAGTTATACACTGCATATTGAGATATAAAGTGAAGTTAATACACTATACATACTGAGATATAAAGTAATGTTATCCAGAATATATATTGATGTATAAGATGGTTGATTCACCATACACTGGAAAAACTGACAGACTCTGTACTGAAGTGAATGGAAGTTTAATAAATGATTGTGTTGAGAGCAGCTACACTGAAAGGAAGCACGATTCCAGTGTCTCACTTACTGTCCTGTTGCAGCACATCTTCACTGTAATACCGTCCTGGGTTAGGGTTACCTAACCCTAACCCTAACCTAACCCTAACCCGTGTTACAGAAGCTCCTGCAGCTTAATGACAATCTTAGCTGCTGAAAAGACGTTTAAAGGGACAAACCTGTCACCTGTGTAATGGTTCATGTGTCTTGTAAACAGCCCGGACACTGTGCTTCATATCATCCTCAGAGTTAATCTATTTTATCCATCTGTAACTGATCTTCATAATATTAATAACAAATTATCAGTTAGTCTTTTGTTACTCTAAATGATTCTATACATTTTAATCCTTCTGACATTTAAAATCAAGCCACCCGTTTGAGTCATTGGTTCAGTTGTTTCAACATGAAAATGTGAGTGACTGCCGTGAAATTGAACTAAACACTAAACGAGTCAACTGAGCACAGGAATACTATTTGTTTCCAGTGAGGTATTAGTGTATATAGTGACTTTCTGAGTATTGATTCTTACCCATAACAGACACTAATGCACAAGTGTCAGCTGGTCTCACAGGGTTGGGGAGTAACGGAATACATGTTACGTATTTAAAATACAAAATATGAGTAACTGTATTCCGTTACAGTTACAGTTTAAATTGGTGGTATTCTGAATACAGTTACTGTCTTTAAAAATAGATTACTTGAAGGGATTACTTTATTTGTTTGTTTTGTTTTATTTGCTCTAAAATTCATATGAGGCACATTTCCCATGAACAGATTTAAAAAATGTGCAACAATTTGTGTGCAGTGCAGCTGCCACACAAAGCAATGTGGAGGAAACACAGCAGGACTCTCACATGGAAATATAAAGAACATTTTACTTACAAACAGGAGTTAAGTTCCGGCACCTTCGATTAATAAGTAAATAAATCTGATTGGCAGTTTCATACATAATAATGTGAAGTGAGTTCACAGGGCGGCCGGCTCTCACACACTGACCGAGAGACTCAGGTAACTGACATTTTTCACTCGCTCTCACGCCACAAATCCATTTTCTCACGCAGTGAAAAACAAATTCATAACTGATAACGACGTGAAAAGACACTGAGAGCAGGACAGACGAGACAGAGACTGATCCAGACCGTCTCGTCTTCCCTGCACAAAACACACGAGGCAGGAAAACACTTCATCTCTTTTCCTGTTGGGAACATTTGACAGGCCGGACTTTGTGCTTCCTGCACAAACACAATAATTCACCATCATGAAAAATGGTAAATTGCAAAGATAAACTAGAAAAAAATGCCGACTCACAAACTAACAACGTCTCAAACTCTCCACCGCCTGCTGCCCTGAGCTGCAGAGTCTGAGCCGGACTCCTGTGGCCTAATATGACGCCATGTTAGAAAAGAGTTTTTAGGAGCTTTGCTCAAAACCACTTTTCCTCTGAATTTGTGCCTTATGTCTTATAAAACATATTAAATTCTGTATTAACTTTTCAAATGGTCATTTTCAGACAAGCTTAAGTATAAACTTCGTAAAATATTTAACCTGCAAGTTGCTCTTTAAAGTAGAATTTGTGTTTGTGGAGATATTTAAATGTTTTATGCGTAATGAGCCACATGTTCCCTTACAGTAAAATGTGTTTCCATTGTTTTGTTGTTTACATGTTTGGCTGCAAAACAACCTGACAACTCATAACACAAATCCTGTTTACATGACACAATTATGATGTCATTATGATGTCATCATCCTGTGGATGCCACTTTCTTGCTAAAAAAAAAAATATATATTTCTTGATACTTGAACAAATCTGAACAGTCTGAACAGCAGATATACTAACCTGGTTTAACCTGGACCCCCCCGGTTTACTGGTTTACTGGGTTTCCTGGGTTTACTGGGTTTACTAGTTTACTGGTTTACTGGGTTTACTGGTTTATTGGTTTAATGGGTTTACTGGTTTACTGGGTTTATTGGGTTTACTGGTTTATTGGTTTACTGGTTTACTGGGTTGACTGGTTTACTGGGTTTACTGGTTTACTGGGTTTATTGGGTTTACTGGTTTATTGGTTTACTGGTTTACTGGGTTGACTGGTTTACTGGGTTTACTGGTTTACTGGGTTTATTGGGTTTACTGGTTTATTGGTTTACTGGTTTACTGGGTTGACTGGTTTACTGGGATTACTGGTTTGCTGGGTTGACTGCTTTACTGGGTTGACTGGTTTATTGGGTTTACTGGTTTATCGGTTTACTGGTTTACTGGGTTAATGGGTTTACTTGTTTACTGGGTTTACTGGTTAACTTGTTTACTGGTTTACTGGTTTACTGGGTTTACTGGTGTACTGGTTTACTGGTTTACTGGGTTTATTGGGTTTACTAGTTTACTGGTTTACTGGGTGTACTAGTTTACTGGTTTACTGGGTTTACTGGATTACTGGGTTTACTGGGTTTACTGGTGTACTGGTTTACTGGGTTTACTGGTTTACTGGGTTTACTGGGGTTACTGGTTTACTGGTGTACTGGTTTACTGGGTTTACTGAGTTTACTGGTTTACTGGGGTTACTGGTTTACTGGGGTTACTGGTTTACTGGTGTACTGGTTTACTGGGTTTACTGGGGTTACTGGTTTACTGGGGTTACTGGGTTGTAAACAGTGGGAGAAGATCTTTGATGCTGACCTCATTTTAACTTCTTGAGAAATATTCCTCAGAAACATTGCTGAGTCAGACCTTTTCTTGCTGCCTTCATGTCATGTGATCTGGATCAGTGTGAGGCTCCTCTCTTCTTTCTTCTCTCTCTCTTCTTTCTTCTCTCTTCTTTCTTCTCTCTTCTTTCTTCTCTCTCTCTCTCTTCTTTCTTCTCTCTGCTCTCTTCTTTCTTCTTTCTTCTCTCTTCTTTCTTTTCTCTCTCTCTCTTCTTTCTTCTCTCTTCTTTCTTTTCTCTTCTCTCTCTCTCTTCTCTCTCTCTCTTCTTTCTTCTCTCTGCTCTCTTCTTTCTTCTTTCTTCTCTCTTCTCTCCCTAACAAATCAATCGACAGACTACAACTAATTCAAAATGCTGCAGCTCACATTCTTCCAGGAACAGAGAAACGTTTCTCCTCCCTCAGCTGACTGTGAGCTTTATGGAGTTTTTAAATGTGCTGATTACTTTAAGACAGGTATGGATCTGACCAGCTAACATCTGTTGTGTTTGATGTTTTAACCCCCGATGAGCCGCTGTGCAGCCTGAGGGGGATCAGCTGACCTGGATCAGCTGACCTGGATCAGCTGACGTGGATCAGCTGACCTGCACCTTCTTCTAGATCACTTCTTAAAAATATGCTTTTTAAACTGGTGTTTTTTTAATGTTTTATTTATATTCAAATGTAATTCATTATTTATTGATGCTCCGAATTGTTTTATCTTCTCCAGCTTGTTTTTATTTCCATTTCCTTTTCTTCCCTTATTCTCTTACTCCTCTATTGCTGTATTTCACTCCTTTGCTGTTCTTTTATCTGTAAAGCGGCTTTGTAAACTCTGTTTTGAAAAGTGCTATTAAAATAAATTTTATTCCGCTTTTATTACTGGGCGGCAAATATACGCTGCCTTACATTTTGGTCACACTTTCATAACGGAGCTGACTGTCCATCATGGCAATGGAGTTGAACTCTGTCAAAAACCTTTCCATTCCAGCACTCCCTCTTCCCCCAAATAAATCAGTTGATAATCCGGTTGTCAGGCAGAGTATGGGCTCAGTTCAGGAAACACTTTGGTTTTCATGTTTTTTCCTATTCTATCCAATCACCTCTTCCAACCTTCTTTACTTGACTCTGCTTTTCAAGAATGGCACAGAATGGGTATTGAGCGCTTTAAAGATCTCTGTATTGATAACAGTTTTGCATTATTTGAACAACTTTCTGAAAAGTTCAACCTACCAAACCCATTTTTTCAGGTATCTGCAAACCAGACACTTTCTCCGCTCTCAGATACCAAATTTCCCCGCGGAGCCTGATACAAACACCGCTGATGCGTTTCTTAGTTTACAGCCGTCACACAAAGGTTTGATATCCGTTATCTACGACGGGCCGGCAGGGAGAAGACGCGCCCCTCTCCACAAAATGAAAACTGCCTGGGAGCAAGATTTAAACCTTTCACCGTCAAACGATGTATGGGATTCAATCTTCGAGCCGTTGATCCAACATCCCTCTGTGCCGTCACTGTCTGCTACAGTTTGAGGTCCCATGAGGTCCGTCTGTCCAAAGCCACGTTATCTCGTATTTACCCAGATGTGGATCCCTGCTGTGACAGATGTAGGAGAGGTGAGGCTTCCCTGATCCACATGTTCTGGACGTGTCCTAGCCTCGAAAAATACTGGAGAGACGTTTTGCAAACCTCATCCCTAATCCTCAATCAAACGCCGCTCTGTCCTTCGCCTCTCAGGCCAGGTGTGCCGTGTCACTGCGGTGGAGGATGCTGCCCCGCACGCGCTCAGTGACGTTCTGTCCCGTCTAAATCTCGAACAGATCCGCTACTCAGTTTGTAACTCCGACAAAAAGTTCCAAAAGGTGTGGGGACCGTTCCTGAAATACTTTCAAACCTCCAGTGGGACGATGTGCTCCTCTATCATGGATGATTTCTGCAAAGTCGACATTTCTGATGTGCTCTTTAAACTTGACATATCTGTCATGCACTTTACAAACTTCCTGTCTATATTTTGTTTACTTGTGTAAAATTCAATAAAAATATTCTTTCGAATTTTTTTTTAATTATTATTATTACTATTTGTATTTGTATTTGTTCAACAAACTAAATGATTTGTATTTGTATCTGTATTCTGATAAAACTGAAAAAATATTAGAGATGAACAGTGCAAGAAGAATTCCATCAGTTTTTTTTGTATTAACCTCTTTTTAAAATTATTTTTCATTTTACCTCCTCCTCTTTTTTTTATTTATTTTTGCGTATTCTCTCCATCCTGCTGTACTGAACACGCTCAGACAGACGGGATTCAAACCGACAACCTGCTGTACTGAACACACTCAGACAGACGGGATTCAAACATCACAGCAGTAAAAAGGAGGTTTGATGTTTTCAGTCTGAACTAAAACCTTCAGCTGCCTCTTTTCTACAGTGAAAGCTGCTATTCACTAATGGCTTAAATAGGACTAACACACACACACACACACACACACACATAGAGAGAGAAACACACACACACACACACACACACACAATCCCTGCCTAGTTTCATTGTGTCTTTACTATAGAGATTTAAGTAAGACAGACACCAAGACAAGACGCATCACATCTATGCTAAGATGCTGTGTGTGTGTGTGTGTGTGTGTGTGTGTGTGTGTGTGTGTGTGTTAAGCCATTAGAGAATAGGGGACCTCCTACATTTCTTCTAGTTACTGAATAAGGAAG
>NW_027283721.1:0-10000 GCF_046629955.1 Centroberyx affinis
TCAACTATTAAATTAATCGCCAACTATTTCTAATCGATTAATCGGTTTGAGTCATTTTTTAAGAAAAATAAGTCAAAATTCTCTGATTCCAGCTTCTTAAATGTGAATATTTTCTGGTTTCTTTCCTCCTCTATGACAGTAAACTGAATATCTTTGGGTTGTGGACAAAACAAGACATTTGAGGACGTCATCTTGGGCTTTGGGAAACACTGATCCACATTTTTCACCGTTTTCTGACATTTTATAGACCAAACAACTAATCGATTAATCGAGAAAATAATCGACAGATTAATCGACAATGAAAATAATCGTTAGTTGCAGCCTTAACTAACCACCTGTCTAAGACCTAACTCACTGACCTGTCTAACAACCTGTCTAACTCACTGACCTGTCTAACAACCTGTCTAACTCACTGACCTGTCTAACAACCTGTCTCACTCACTGACCTGTCTAACTTGGGTATTCTTATACTTTCAGCTGCTTGCAGCAAGCCCGCACAGTTTCTCCATGAACTGTTTTTCTAGTCATGTTTGTTTCTCTGTTATTCTAATTCTGTCCAATGGAGCTTCAGAAGAAAACGGCAAGAAGCTAAATACAGTCAGTATGACTGCAGTGTGAATATAGAGAGTCCAGATCCATAAACCCTGCTTCAGGTTTCAGTGTGTGAAATTGGTCGATTAACTGTCTGCTTGTTGATAAAGTGAATAAAGTAAAGTGAATGTTTGACTGTCTCTCCTCTGCAGTAGAGAGTTGAGGTCAATTCAATTTGAACTCAACTCATCCAGGAAGAGGATTCCAGTTAAAATGTGAAAATTATGCATGAGCTCTGCTGAGGAAAGACAAGCTAGCACGCGCGCGTGCACACACACACACACACACACACACACACACACACACACACACACACACACACACACACACACACACACACACACAATCTCTCTGTTTTTCTACCTGCCCCTCCACTCAATCTCTTTCTCTGTCTCGCTTTTTTAATATTTGTCCTCTGTCTCACTGAGCGCTGAGCAACAAAGATGGAGACTAAAGAATGAAATATTTTCGTGGCCTCATTCAAATGATGGGGAGGTAAAAATCTGAACACTACAAACTCGTCCAGCTTTATCTGATCTTGGTGAGTAGATGATATTCTGGTTTTAATGGCGGTCAAGTGCAGAATAAGCCCCATGTTTCCTGTCTCTCTACTTTCACCTATCAAATGAAGGCAGAAATTACCAAAAAATAATCTTAAAAAACAAAAAAAAATGTGATGCTGAATGGAAGTTTCTTGTTGATGTAGTGCAACACGTCACAGCAACCTAAACCATGTGCTGAGTAAAGAAAGTCAACTTTTTAAAGTTCTCATGAAGCTTTGAACCGAATTTGAAAAATGCTTTTCTGACTCTTCACACTGAACTCAAAGCCAGAAATAATCCGGCTTCAAACCGTCTTTTTTCATCTGTGTGGAAGGGGCTTCAGTCTCTCTCTCTCTCTCTCTCTGTCTCTCCTCCAGTTCACCTCCTCCAGGCTCGCTCCACCCCTCTTTGCTCCTCCTCCTCTCTGTCCCGCAGCAGGACGTCCCCGTCCAGATTCCTCGGCCCAGCTGAACACCCAGCTGCTGTCTGAACCTGCAGAGGAGAACCAGGCCGGAGGTGAACAGGAGGGAGGGAAGGGATACGGAAGCCTGTTGAGGACATACTGTATATACATACATTATATTTACACCGTTTTCCTGTCATAAGAAGTTCATTTTCTTCATTTGTCTCCAGGTGCGGAGGAGGAGCAGAGCGGCAGCAGCAGCAGGAGAGTCCGGTTTGACCTTGTGCTCCAGCTCCCCCGCGCCTCCAGGAGCCCCAGCCCGCAGACAGAGCCTCGGTCCTGGGCAGAGCAGAGAGCCAGACCCCCTGAGGAACCAGCAGCACTACAGGTCAGCTGCTATCCAAATGGATCTGTTAACGCTTCATTCGTTTAGAAATTTGTGCGAATTGCTATTGCAAATTATTGTTATTATTATTACTGATCCTAATTTGAATTTTGCTCAATTTCTTTATTGGAGCAATTTCTCCTGTCCAGTGAGGAAACTTTAATATTTTACAGTCAAATCTGGACCTTTAAATTAGTTTGTAGCAACAAAATATTGCTGTTGTCATGTGGAAACCTTGTAACTCCAATTTTGGTGATTTTCATGTTTTCACTTTAAGACCCTATAGACAACTTTTTTGCTTTAACTTATCATTATGAAGTAAATGTTGATTGCACAGTGTAATGTCTATAGAATAATGACACCATCTGCGTTTAGATTGGTTCCCTATAAGCCTCACTTTCACTATGCAGTTCTGTCTGCCACCGGGTTCGATCTCCCAGGAGAATGAAGGCTCGACTTACGGCACAAAGGAAGTGCGTCAAACATTGCGCAACCAACAGAGGAATAGGATAGGTTTCCCCAGTAGCTATCGGTAGCGGTAGCGTTAGCCATGTTGCTAACGCTACCGCTAGCAGCCAGAAAACGAACCAGGAGCTGTTTCTGGAACAAAAGAAACAAACATCTAACTATGTTTGTTTCTGGCTGCTAGCATTAGCAATGTTAGCCATGTTGCTAACACTAGATAAGCTAGCTAACGCTAATGCTAGCAGCCAGAAACAAACAAATGATCCATTGTCCGTTTGATAATCTAAACACAGAACAGGTTTTCTTGCAGTGGCCTTTCTAAAATGAGCAGTGGTGAAAGTTACTATATTGTGTTATGATCAAGGAGTTGATAAGCAGACAGATGGTTTGTTCTGTTGCACAGAGCTAGACTCTAACAGGAAGAGATCTGGTTGTCTTGACAACAATACCTCTTGGAAACACTAGGGGGGGACAACGGGGGGAAAGTTGAAAAGTTGTCTGTATCCAGTTTAAATTGAAACCCATGCTTCTCTGTGGGTTGAAAAAATCCTGCCAACCTCAGGCTTATAAAACCCCAAAACTCAGAACAAGCTGAAACCAAGCTGAAAACAAAGCTGCTTTTCTTCTTCTTCTTCTTTTTTACTTCTTCTTCTTTTCTTCTCATGTTTGGAGATAAAAGCTTTTCACCCGACAGAGACGACATGCAAAAAACAAAGGTGTTCACAAACTTTTGAGTGCAGTTGTACTCCCCGGCCACTTTATTAAGTACACTTATCTAGTAGCGGCTGGTCATCTGTTGCTGTCGCCTATTTATCATAAGGACCAACAACTTGTGTGTTCAGATGCCCTTCTGCACATCACTTGAACCAGTCTGCCTGTTCTCCTCTGACCTCTGACCTCTCTCATTAACAAGCTAACAGTCAGACGCTCAAAGTCAAAAACCTAAACCACTTCACCCTGTCAGGCTGTTTGCGTTAATGTACCTAATAAAGTGGCCGGCGAGTGTATAGTTCTTCACCTTTAGTGTGTTTTTCTAGCAACAGCAGACTGAGACAAACCACAGAGCAGCAGGACAAGACTTACACTGTGTTTCTGTGGAGGAGAAGATCCATGAGCTGAACCTGAGGAGTCCCTCTGCAGCAGCAGGGGGTGGAGGCTGTGCAGTGAGGATGAGGAGTGATGAAGCAGCAGTGGGAGGCAGAGGCTGTGCAGTGAGGATGAGGAGTGATGAAGCAGCGGGAGGTCCGGGCTGTGCAGTGAGGATGAGGAGTGATGAAGCAGCGGGAGGTCCGGGCTGTGCAGTGAGGATGAGTGATGAAGCAGCAGTGGGAGGCGGAGGCTGTGCAGTGAGGATGAGGAGGGATGAAGAAGGCTTCCTGAGGACAGAAGGTCTGGAGAAACTGTGTGAGGAAGCTGCAGACAGAGTTTGTGTGTTAAAGACGGCTACTGTCTACTCAAACTGGGCAACCAGCCGGCCGTCACTCTGCAGCTACTATGGAGGATATATGACTGGGAACAGACAGCGGAGGACAGGTGTGTGTGTGTGTGTGTGTGTGTGTGAGTGTGTGTGTATCTGTCTCTCTGATTATCTTTAAATCCTAACAGTATTTTCCTGTATGTCTCTCCAGTCAGACATTATGGAGCCAAGAGCCAGTCAGACAGAGAGACAGAAATCTCGAACACCTCAGGTATTATTATTATTATTGGTAGTAGCAGTAGTAGTAGTAGTAGTAGTAGTAATAGTAGCAGTAGCAGTAATAACAATAAAATCTATTTTATCTTTTTATAAGATATATATTTTTATATAAAATGTCCATTATTTCTACTTCCTGGAAAGCAGTGTATTTTTAGTGGTGACCGCATGCTGAACCACTAGGCCGCTACTGTACTGCCATCCCATTGGTTCTCTGTTGTGTAATATGGCAGCTATCACTAAAATTCAAATGGTGAGTCTGGTGGCTGGAGAATCATCAGAGTCAGAAGTGCTTCCAGAACCAAACGTCTCAACTACAGTTGTGACGCACTCTTCCCATTGAATTACAAAGTAGAGTCTCAAACATAATGGAGATACTGGGGATTGAACCCAGGACCTTGTACATGCGAAGCACACGCTCTACCACTGAGCTACATCCCCTGTATAAGGTAGGTCTATAGTCAAAAACCTCCAGAGTTTCAGTCCAAAGTGTTTTCAGTTGTGCAGCTCTTCTCTGCACCTGATCCAGTTAAGGTGTCACAGAAATATGTTGCTCTTAATTGGCTCAGATGTGCAAGAGTAGAGCTGGAGAAAAGACCAACAGCACAGATGAGCCATGAGGATTGATCTTAGACACACTGTTGTAATATTACATGACATTATGTCATTCAGCAGACACTTTTGTCCACAGTTATACAGTTGGTGGCACAACGTCACACTTTTCCCATTGAATTAGAAAGGAGGGTCTCAAACACAATGGAGATGCTGGGGATTGAACCCAGGACCTTGTACATGCAAAGCACACGCTCTACCACTGAGCTACATCCCCTTCTTAATACAGTTTACTTACAGGTTCTCAGTTACAAAACAGTAACTGAGAAACCTTATGGAGTTCCTGATTTTGTAATGGGAGGAGCCAGAGGAGTTAGCATTGCTCCAGGGCACGTTGGCTGTTACAGGAGTCAAACCTGTGACCTTCCAGCCAGTGAAAAGTCTCCTTAACCTAAAGAGAAGTGGAGAAGCTGGGGACTAAACCCAGAACCTTGTACATGCGAAGCAGACGCTCTACCACTGAGCTACATCCCCAAGGACTATAGGATGTTACGGTCTGAGCAGCTTCACCTCTGGATTTGGTCTTATCCATGTTGTTTTCTCTCTTCTCAAAAGGTTTTCCCTCATACTAGTTGTTTTGTTTTCGTACTCTGACCTGTGTCAGTGTGAAAGTGGCTAAAGGAGTTAATTGTTCATAAGTTTCCACATTTCAAACAGCTTAATTAGGAATTGATTAATTTCCATTTTCTTCTGAGACTCACATGCCTGTCCTCCATAAAATATCTTTGTTGTCAAAAACCTCCAGAGTTTCAGTCCAAAGTTTCAGTTGTGCAGCTCTACTCTTATACACCGGATCCAAGAGGCAAGTTAAAAACAAACAGAAAATTAAAACGGATAAATGAAAAAGGGCAAAAAAGCACAGGACATAAAGTGCAGACAAGTAGTGCAACAGTCCATAGGAACATGAATATAAAATAATAAAAACACAGTAAAATAACAATTAATAAAATGGCTGTTTAAATAAATGGGTTTTAAGAAGTGATTTAAAATGGGAAACTGAATCTGCCAGTCTAACACACAGAGGGAGGCGTTCCATAGGGTTAGAGCTAAAACTGAAAAGTTTTTAGTTTGGAGGAAACACAGTGGAGTTCTCAGTGGTGATGGAGGTCTGTGTGAGGACGGTCTTTCCCTGGGTGAAAGAGTAGCTCCGCCTTGTCAAGATGGAGCTTGAGGTGGAGAACAGATATCCAAGCACTGATGTCTTTAAGACATGCAGAGATGCATCCATCAATTTGTGTTTCTGCGGGAGGGAAGGAGAGGTAGAGTTGAGTGTCGTCAGCATAGCAGTTATAGGAGAAGCCATGAGAGGAGATCACATGGCTGAGGGATTTAGTGTACAGAGAGAACAGCAGGGGCTCCAGGACTGAACCCTGAGGGACACCCGTGTTAAGAGCACATGGTCTGGACAGAGATCCTCTCCATGAGAACTGGGACGAGCTGCCAAGTAGGATGCGAACCAGGAGTGTGCAGATCCTGTCAAGGTCAGTTATAATACACAGTTGGCGGCACAATGTCACACCTTTCCCATTGAATTACAACAGAGAGTCTCAAACTCTTGCACACCTGATCCAGTTCAGATGTCATGAAAATATGTAGCTCTTAATCAGATAAGGTGTGCAAGAGTAGAGTCGGAGAAATAACTAACAGGACAGATTAGTCTTGGGGACTGAGCTGAGAAACACTGTTGTTTATACAGCTGGTGGCACAACCTGGAAATAACAAAGGAAAGTCTCAAACATAATGGAGATGCTGGGGATTGAACCCAGGACCTTATACATGCAAAGCACACGCTCTACCACTGAGCTACATCCCCTGTATAACAGATTTAAGAAGTTTAAAAAACCTCCAAATTTTGAAAAACTTCCACTGCTTCCCATCCAGCATAGAATTCACATTTGTCATTTTTTGGATATAAGTGAGTTGATTTCAGGTGAAGAGCAGGTTGAATCACTTTAATATCCAACTACAAGAAGATGTAAAGAAACAGTTTTAGGTGCAGAAACACATCAACTGAGACAGAGAAGATACAGTTTGATATGATGCCCAGTAGTTCAAACCAATTTATGACATTTGAAAACCAAACTTTCTCCAACATCATCTTTACATTTTATTCCATATCAACTGCTGTGAAAACTTTCCCTCATTGTCAGCAGAATTTGAACCTGTGTGGGGAAAACCACAAAGGATTTCTGGTCCATCACCTGAACCACTTAGCCTTAACAACACATACAGGACTCACTGCATCCTTACACTGTATGTGAGGTCTTTATGTAGATCAATATGTCCTGTGACACTCTGTTGATTTATTATAAAGCAAGCATGTAAGCACTTGGTCTGTGCTTTTAGTGTGAATAATGTTTAATACTTTGGTTATTGGTTTTATTTGCATGTTTTTATGATTGAGATTTCATTGAGGTTGGTTGTATTTTGAAGGTGTGCAGTTTTATTTGAAGGTTTGGTTTGTTTTGGTTTGGGAGGTTGGTTGGTTCTTTTGTTTTGAAGGACACTTCTCTCTTGTGGTTGATGTTTTTGGTTGGGTTGAATTTTGTATTGGTTATGCATTTTGTTGAGCTCTTTGCTCATTTTGAATGTTTGTATTTTCATTAGGTCTTTTATTTTGAAAGCATGGTGTGGCTTTAGTAGAAGCAGTGGTTGCATTTTTAGTAGTGAAGTATTTTGTTTTGTTAAGCTCTTACCTTTTCACAGCACCTACCTTGTCCCTGGACTCACCTTCATGCTCTGGTGGATTTGATCCCATGCTCCGGCCCACATGTGACTCCAGAGTGGAGGGTCTTACCCCAACACTATCTGTGAGCACAGGCTTCCTGCTGCTCTCACTCTTACAGTGGGTCAGCAGCTGTCAGTCCTCTGGGGTTAATTATAAGATCTCTGATGATGATTAACGATTGTTGAATCAAAAGACTCTGCTACACATCACATAGAGCGATTTATTAGCGATTTACAGGTTATCAGGCCCGTCTTTATATCAGGACTTCATTGGAAGACTAACATGCAAACCAGTTACAAAAGTCGATGTTTTATTGAAGTAAGAGCTGCTTGCTGGATCACCTGTGTTGAATTTACCAGCGGATTGAATCCCACCAGTACAGTATGGACTGAGGCCAACAGCTGTCAGTAAGAACAAAGATAGTTTTGTCATCAGTGACATCATGCAGAGTTAAACATCTATACAAAGATTATTGATTGATTATATAAGAAAGAGTCTATCCCCCCCCTCCAGGTCTGGTCCTGCCTCCTCTGTCTGTGGTACCATTAGTGAACCAGAGAGCCTGCTGGGAAAACACTGACAGGGTAAGACAGCAGCTTCAACTCAGGTTAGACCCATATACAAATAACATTTAGTAATAATTGGATTTCAGACTGTCAGTGTGATTCACCGCTTCGGGTGTGTCAGTCTGTAAAACCTGCAGTGAAACCTGCTTCACTTTCCTGACGGAGCTGCAAACCCACCTGGATGAGTTTCATTAGTCTCAGTTTCAGTGGAGAGTTTTTTAAAGGGTTACCATGTTTCCATTTTCAGGACATAATCCTATTTTAAACTAATTTCTCTCAGCTGACATTACATTTTTCGAAAGTGAAATTATCCAATAACAGACATCCCTGTCTGATGATGTCATCAGATCGGAGGCGGTCCCAGTCGCCTCCCTCCCATCCCAGAGACCCGTGCCGTCTCCTCCTCTGGTCCGAGCCGGGTCCGGTCCCGGCAGGACGGACAGGAGGTCCAGACCCGACCGCAGGAGAACAGAGACGATCCAGACCGACCTGATCTGCAGCCTCAGGCTCATGGGAAGCTGCTGTTTCTTCCTCTGCTGCTTCCTGGGGACACGGAGGGTAAGGAAGACACACCGAGGCCACAGAGGACGGATCTGTACATGGGTTTTATGTTTGTTGTTGACGGATCAGTAACTACACATTTTGATTAAAGGACAATTCCAGCGTGATTTGAAGGAGGAGAGCGGAAAGCAGAGAGGAGGAGGAGAGAGAACTGTAAGAGAAGATGGGAAACGAGAGGCAGGAGGACAGAGAGGGGGAGGAAGAGGAGGAGAAACCCTACCTTCTGAGAGAGGCTGTATGATTCTGCTGGATCTAGGAGAAGGTACAGTACACACACACACAAGCAGGCCTTTACAGCTTGAAGTCACAATGACAAACTCTGCAACGTAAAGAGATGTGGAGATGCTGGGGATTGAACCCAGGACCTTGTACCTGCTCTGCACCCTTCAGTGATCCATTGTTTAATGTTGATTTTACATCGGTGGTATCCACGGCAATGAGCGAGGGGAGAAGGCCCGTCCCATTCTGCCCTTTTATGCAGTCCCGCTCCCCTGAGCCCTTGCAAATTCACGTAGTCACGGTGAGAACTTCAGTCAGTAAGTTAAGTCTGGACAGTGTCTCCCCTGACAAACACACAAGTTCACAGGAATCAGGAAGACACTAAATAGTGGAGATGGAGAGAAGGAGAGGTAGAGTTGAGTGTCATCAGCGTAGCAGTTATAGGAGAAGCCATGAGAGGAGATCACATGGCTGAGGGATTTAGTGTACAGAGAGAACAGCAGGGGCTCCAGGACTGAACCCTGAGGGACACCCGTGTTAAGAACACATGGTCTGGACAGAGGTCCTCTCCATGAGACCTGGGACGAGCTGCCAAGTAGGATGCGAACCAGGAGTGTGCAGATCCTGTCAAGGTCAGTTATAATATACAGCTGGTGGCACAATGTCACACCTTTCCCATTGAATTACAACGGAGAGTCTCAAACATAATGGAGATGCTGGGGATTGAACCCAGGACCTTGTACATGCGAAGCACACGCTCTACCACTGAGCTACATCCCCAAGGACTCTTGCAAAGACTGACCCGTATGTAGAAAAATCATATGCATTCATATTTTCCATTTAAGTCAGTTTTTTGGTCTTAGTCGGCTCCTCACAAAAGGTGAATCAGTGGATCAGGTGGATTTTTTTCTATGACAAACAAAACTGAGGTGTCCAGATAAGACCCAAAGTCCTTCCTATCTCTCTATTCCACACAGTTTAAGAAACAGTCTCCTGTCATCTCCCTCTGAGACAGACATACAGTACATGTTCACATCTCTGTAGAGGGTCAGGAGGTCACTAAACAGCTTCTATAACCTAAAGATAATGGAGATGCTGGGGATTGAACCCAGGACCTTGTACATGCGAAGCACACGCTCTACCACTGAGCTACATCCCCAAGGGCACTCAGGAGTGTTTTTCCCATTTTCTGAAAAAGTGTATTCTTCTCTTCGGTTATTCTAAACAGCTTGGTC
>NW_027283721.1:12500-15000 GCF_046629955.1 Centroberyx affinis
CCACGTGCACGGCCACGTGCACGGCTACGTGCGTGTTCAGGACAGAGTGATGGAGCCCGGAGGGTGGAACCTGTCTGAGCGGTGTGGTTGTCAGGATCAGAGGGCAGATGCTTGTTTTCTGTACAGTGACAGAAAGTGAGACGACGGCAGGCTGAGTGGGAACATCATGCTGCTGTTTGTTTGGCAACAGAAACTCTAGACTTTTACATTTCAGGCATTATGTGGTTTTTTTTGTTGCCCGGAGGTTTCCAGTTACAATCCACAAAGCCTCTGGGAAAACCTGGCAGGGAAAAGTGAACGATTTCTGACTTCAACAACCACCGAACCCCTGCTGCCCAGAAGCAGAGTTACTTCTGAAACTAGTTACTTTACTTTGTTACTTGCCCTAAACAGTAACTAGTTACTTGGTAACACTTTACAATAAGGGTCACTAAGTTAAGGGTTAGTTAATGCTTAATAAGGGTTAACTAACCCATAATTAACAGTTAACTAATGTGTAATTTATTAATGGTGTTCATGTTAACTAAGGTATTAATTTATACATTATTTAATAGTTTATAAAGATGACTATTAAATAATGTAGAAATGAATACCTTAGTTAACATGAACACCATTAGTAAATGATTACCAGACACATTAGTTAACTGTTAAGGGTTAGTGACCCTTATTGTAAAGTGTTACCAGTTACTTTACTAAGTTAGTCCTTATTAAAAGTAACTTTAAGTAGTACTTTCACGTTACCCACTTAAAATCATACCTTTAAAATACGTCTTCTGCTGATGTCATCACTTACTCAAGTACATTTACTCAAGTACTGTATTTAAGTATAATTTTGAGGTACTTGTACTTTACTTGAGTATTTCCATTTTATGCTACTTTGTACTTATACTCCTCTACATTTTAGAGGGAAATATTGTACTTTTTACTCCATTACATTTATTTCACAGCTATAGTTACTAGTTACTTTTCAGATCAATATTTTATATTTAAAACATTTGATCATCTTTATAAAATAACTATAAAATAGCATTGTTATAGATTAGACTACCCAAAAGTATAGCTAAATTGTTAAGATTAGCTTCACGTTGACAACTTTAAAATGCTGCTTACATGTATGTCAATAAATCAGTATTAATATTCCAATAATTTATGAAAAATATAACTCTCTAAATGGGGATAGTTTGCATAATGAGTACGTTTACTTTGATACTCTAAGTACATTTTGCTGCCAATACTTATGTGCTTTTACTTAAGTAAGATTTTGAATGCAGGACTTTTACTTGTAATGGAGTATCTTTACATTGTTGTATTGCTACTTTTACTTAAGTAAAAGATCTCAGTTCTTCTTCCAACACTTCTACTAACTGATGAGATAAATTGAAAAACGAACATGTGAAGTTAGTCGTTACCACAGAACAGTGACTGACAGGGTGTGGCTGCTCTCTTTGTGTTTCCCTGTTTCCCTTCAGGCGGTTTCTCTCCTCCATACGACAACAATCCTCCTTTCTTCATACATACATATAGCTTCACCTATCATCTTTCTCTCTTTCTTCTTCTATGGTGGGAACTGTGTCCTCTGACCCCCGGGGGACAAACACCACCTTCCTGATGGTTTCATCTTCTTCCTCTTCCTCTTCTTCTCTTTAAAACAACAACAGCAGCAGCTGAAAGCGTCCATGTGAGGAAACCTGACGCTCAGCCTGGAGGAGAGGAAACACTTTCAGATTCAGTCGCTCAAACACAAGATTCAAACACACTGCACTCATTTCTGTAATCAAACAATAGAACAGAATAAAGCCTACAGTTTTATTCATAAGGTCTGGACCTTCTTTAGTTCAGAATCATTTACAGTCCTATCTGTTTTATATAATATACCAGATTTAATAGAGTTTTATTACAATTAAACAGCAGTGGAAAGAGAACTAAAACATCCTTCTCAAGTAGAAGTACTGTTACCTTGCTGGAATTTTACTTCAGTAGAAGTAAAAGTACTGGCGTAAAAATGTCCTTCAGTAAAAGTACAAAGTGTGTGATTTCAAACGTCCTCAGAGTAAAAGTTCCTGAGTTCCTCTTTAGAACAGAGAACGTTGTCAGCTGTGATCTTTTCCATGTGGTTCTAACAGGAGAGAGGACAGAGTTCAGACTGGATTCTTTTCACTGGGAAACATTAGAAATGAGAAAATAAAGTGCAGAAACAAAGTAAAGTCAGATTCCTCTTCTCACTGTGAATGGATCCACAGTTTGTCAGTTTACGTTGATCCAGTTTCTGTTGCTGATGGAGAGACACACAATCTGTTCTGTGATGGATGGATTTAAGATGGACTGAAGGGAAAGTCAAATTACTGACTTAAAAAAATACTTGAAAAAGTACAAGTATGTGTGTGTGTGTGTGATCAGGGAATGTCTGTTAGACACAAAAAAAACACTGAACGAGGTTGAAATATTGCAGTGAGTTTTCTGCCGGTGTTTTCCCCTGAAATGTTTTGGATGGACAAAACAA
>NW_027283721.1:20000-58662 GCF_046629955.1 Centroberyx affinis
TTTTACAAGAGGACTTTTATTTTGAAATTATCAACTAATAATTGTCGCCTGAAAATTGTCACAAATGGCATTTGCTTATATAGATCCTATACATACATCAGTCATACATCAATGAAAGCAAGGTAAGGAATTACAGGAGCAAGGCAAGTAAAGCAATTAAAAGATAATTACAAAGAGCAAGTCTATAATATCTGAACCTGAGGATGAAGGTACATGTATCACTTTAACACCAATAAATCATTACCACATTCATTTTGAGACATTAGTATAGCTAACTATAACCATCACTGTCTTGTTGTAACACATCTGATTAGAACACTAGCTAACATATCTGGTAGCAGCTAGCGTTAGCATGTTGACATTAACATCAGTGTGTTTGCTGGCTAGTTAGCTAGCTAACAGTTTGTTCAGGTGAACTGAGCTGACTCTTCTCAAGCTACGACTCAGAGGGCGAATTCACAAAAGGACTGTGTGGCTTTTGCTGAGGCTAAACCTGCGCAAATAAGACAAACAGAAACCGTGTAATTCACAAATCCCTCGCAAAGGATGAAATGCACCGCTAACCGCACTGTCACGCAAACAGCGTCTCGGTGCTCCTGTGCTATTTGCATGTATTTATATACATTATGTACATTTATATATTTCGAAGGAGAATATCACTTGTTGATTTAACTGAGAATTGAATTGAACTGACCTTGCAAATGTCTCTGCAACAATTCCACCTTTGTGTGACCTAAAAAATAAAATTGTGTGTAAATACAGTCTGTAAATAATATTTTGACATTATTATTATAACTATAGAACTTAAACACAGATTGCTTCACAAACAAAAGCAAATAAGGGCGTGTGTCCATACAGCGTTTTTCTCTGGCAGAAAAGTGCTGGCAGGGCGCTGAGGAGCTTCATCCCAGAGCCTCATCAAAAAAGCCTTCCCAGCACTTTTTTGATGAGGCGCTGAGCGTGGGTTTTGTTTCTATGACAACAATATCTTGACATTAACGTTAGCTAGGTAGCTAACTGATAAAAGCACAAGACTCACCAGCAACATCCAGTGTCCGGCCGATCTGCTCCCACAAACGGGCTTTTCTGTCTCTGTTGTGATAGTTTCTGTGAGACAGATCGTACAGCTCGGGATACACAGACACGGCCAGAACAAGCTTCTCCTCCATTTTCTTGGTTACCAGGGTGACGAGTCCCGCCCCATCTAATATATGATCGGTTGCCTGAAAAGGAGCGCTGGTGACGACACCGGCGCCTTTCTGAAACGTTCAGAGATTTTCAACTAGAAGCTCGGAGCGGCCGCACAAAAAAGTTGGAGCGCTCAGAAAAAAGACGCTGGCGCTCAGAAAAAAATGCTATATGGACACTCACCCTAAACTCAAGTTCTCACTCAAAGCACTCAAAATATTTTCACTGACCTCACTCGTCAGCACAATTGGCCTTATTTTGGCCTAAAGATTTAACACCATGGACAGCTCCGCTCAAACTCATTTATTTTGGGACAAGTGAGATGTGAGATGCAATGACAAACAAAGGATGCAGTGACAGGATGCAATTGTGTCATGAAAAATAAATGAATAAAGCTCCCCTACGTTCTCCTGTGTTCTCCGCTTCAAATCATGCTTCTTCTGCAGTCTGAAGGTGTGTGTTTGGAGACACCAACAGCACTGACAGACTGGGTTATCAAATCCCAAATACGGTTTCTCGCTGTCCCGGTTAAATTTCTTGCCTCAAAGTTTTGAGGAATGCCTCTGCACCTCGTCCGTCAGGAGTTGCAGCTCGGACTCTAAAAATGTCATTTTTCTCTTTCTCTCTGCCATTGTCCTGCCTGCTGTGTTCTTGGAGCAAAGGCAACATTTATACTTTGCCACACTGGTAATTGCAATCAGAGGCAAAACAGGGGCAAATTGCACTTGCCGCAATCCATTCTTTGTGGATTCGTTCTTTGTGGAGTGTTTTGGAGTAGAGACGGACAGCTGAAAAAGAAAATTATGTTTTTGAACTTGGTAAAGGTTGTGTAGGGGATGTAGCTCAGTGGTAGAGCGTGTGCTTCGCATGTACAAGGTCCTGGGTTCAATCCCCAGCATCTCCATTATGTTTGAGACTCTCCGTTGAAATTCAGTGGGAAGAGTGTGATGTTGTGTCACCAACTGTAGCCTGTATCTAGCCTGCTAAGACCGTCCTGATCATGTGACCTCACATTCTGTTTCGCTCCAGGGATCAGTCTGGACTTCTAGCCGCCCACTGAAATCGGTTTCAGTGGGCGGGACTTCTTGCCTTGACAGACAAACTCCTTCAGCCAATCAGCGTAACAAAACATGTCGGAAGAACGGTGAAAAACGTCTTTTCCACCGAGAAACTCCGCTAGTGCGTACTCTTGTTCTTCTTTAATTGTTGTTATTGAGTGAATTTCTGCAATAACTGCACTTATGGCGGCTAGAAGTCCAGACTGATCCGTGGAGTGAAACAGAATGTGAGGTCATGTGATCAGGATGGTCTTACCAGGCTAGCCTATATCACACCTACAAGATAAATGGGAAAATCCTGGTAGAGCTGCTGATTGACAGTAACCTACATTTGGACACAAATCCACCTTATCACACTATTCTCTTTTACTGAGAACGTAAATGAATTGACCTCTCTTCTCTTCTCTTCTCTTCTCTTCTCTTCTATTCTCTTCCTTCTCTTCTCTTCTCTTCTCTTCTCTTCTCTTCTCTTCCTTCTCTCCTAGGAAAACCTAAGGACTTCCTTGAGAAAGAGGAAGCGGAGATAAACCTGAAAATGGAGAAAGAGGAGTCTCACCTAAACCGAAGCCTAAACCTAAACTCCCCCATCAGCCGCTCTGCAACCCACAGAGACACAAATACAAATACAGATACAAATACAGATCTAAATCCAGATGCAGATCCAGACTCAGACTCAGAGACAAATCCAGATCAGCTCTCCACCAGTCACATCCTCCCAATCGCCGAAGACAACCGCAGCGGCGTCCAATCACAGAGCTCGCTCCGGTCCGCCGACGCCGCATCTCCGTCCAATCAGAGGAGCTCACGGAGGTCGAGCCCTGCTTCCTGTGAGGGGGCGGGGCCGGCCGGTGGGGCGGGGCCGGCCGGGGGGGCGGGGCCAGCCGGTGGGGCGGGGCCAGCCGGTGGGGCGGGGCCAGCTTCGCCGTCACGTGACCGCCTGTCATCGTCATCGTGCTCGGTTGTCATGGTAACAGAGGAGCGGCTGATGTTGAACCCGAGGAAGCCAGAGGTCACTGGACACAATAGATTCAGATTTGTATTGTTTATTATTTGTATAGATAATTATATTTATTTTATCGTATCCATTTTTATTAGGGTTTAGGTTTTATTTTTCTATCTATTTATTTCCATTTTTATGTTTATATTGTTGTAAATTTTTGGCATTTATGTTTGTGGTTTCCCTTTTTTGTTTTTTTAATTTTATTTTACATTAATTTATTGTGTGTGTGTGTGCATGTCTGCCTCTGTGTGTCTGTCTGTGTGTGTGTGTGTGTGTGTGTGTGTGTGTGTGTGTGTGTGTGTGTGTGTGCGTCAGGCTGCAGCTCCTCCTCCTCAGCAGCAGGGGGCGCTGCGGGCGGAGCGGCGGCGGCAGGAGGTGGAGAGGAGGAGGAGGCAGAGGGAGGAGGAGGAGCGCAGGCAGGAGGAGGCGGAGCAGAGGGAGGAGAGGATGAGGAGCGAGCTGGAGGAGGAGAGGAGGCAGCGGGCCGAGCGGCTCAGGTCAGCACGGCTCTGATTGGCTGTTTGACCTGTAGGTGAAATGTTCAGGAACAAACCACAGTGATGTCAGAAGATCACTGTCAACATGATCCACGCAAACCTCATGCAGATTTAAGAGATAATGACATAATTATCTCATTATCTGGAGAAAACAACACTTTGTTTTCTCCAGATCAGCTTTGCTCGAGTCTCAAGTCAGTCTCAGGTCTTGAGGCTCAAGTCTCAAGTCAAGTCTCAAGTCTAAATGTAGAACAGCAAGTCAAGTCAGAACAAATCAAGAGTCCAGTATCAATTTAATATCTTAAAGAAAACTAAATATCTAGGACTTTTCAATGCAATATGGTTTTAATAGGATAAAAACTTGATAAGAGCATCATGAGTTTGATTTCTATAATCAGTTTCAACTTCAATAAATTCAATCATTCCATACAAATTCAGAAAACAGAATTTAAATTCAGTCGTCTGCTGGAACAAATCTCATCACTTTCAATCTGAGTCATTTACACAAACACAAGATCTCAAGTCAAGACTTTAGAAACCTTTTCAAGTCATCAGAGTACAAGTCAGAGTCAAGTCCCAAGTCACCAGAACCCAAGTCAAGTCCAGTCTCAAGTCTTCTCTTCATGCATCAAGTCAAGTCTCAAGCAGTTAAGACTGTGACTCCAGTCCAAGTCATGTGACTCGAGTCCCCACCTCTGATATCTGGGTTTGGAATAATCTGTTTTCCTTTAGAATGTTAGTTCCAGGCAGAAAATGTTCTCATTACAAAATGAGATAATGACATAAATAACTTGATATCACAACAAAACAAAGAAAATGAACTCATCATAAAATGAAATCATAAAATGGATGAATATACTGTATGTCCTCAGTGGGCTTCCATACTCTGTCAGTTCATGCATCTTCCTTTTCTCCCTCCAGGCTGAAGAGGCTGGCGGAGGAGGAGGAGAGGAGGAGGAGGGAGGAGGAGGAAGAGGAGCGAGCGAGACGGGAGCAGGAGGAGAGAGAGAGAGAGAGGAGGAGGCAGGAGGAGAAGAAGAGGCAGATGGAGAGACTGCTGAGGAGGAGAGAGGAGGAGGAGGAGAGGAGGAACGGTGAGGAGAGAGGAGGACGAGAGGAGGAAGGGTGAGGAGGAGAGGAGGAAGGGTGAGGAGGAGAGAGGAGGAGGAAGAGGTGAGGAGAGGAGGAGAGAGGAGGAGGAGAGGAGGAAGGGTGAGGAGGAGAGGAGAAGAGAGGAGGAGGAAGGGTGAGGAGGAGAGAGGAGGAGGAGAGGAGGAGAGAGGAGGAAGAGGAGAGGAGGAAGGGTGAGGAGGGGGGAGAGGAGGAGGAGGAGAGAAGAGAGGAGAGGAGAGGAGGAAGAAAAGGAGGAGGAGACAAAAATGAATCATGACAACAAAGCTAGACAGACAGAATGCTTCCACCATTAATCTGAACAAATACATACAGTAACATACAACGCACAGGTGGTGTAAAAAAACATTAGAGCTTAGAGTAAAACCACCCAACATACACATTATTATATAAATTCACACATATGTCATACATGTATGTACAGCCACATATACACTTCACACACATTTTATTGCACCATCATACTTTTAGTTGCACAATTTTATGTTTAGTTGCACCATCATACTTTAAGTTGCACAATAATACATTTAGTTGCACCATCATACTTTTAGTTGCACAATAATACATTTAGTTGCACCATCATACTTTTAGTTGCACAATAATACGTTTAGTTGCACCATCATACTTTTAGTTGCACAATTATACGTTTAGTTGCACCATCATACTTTTAGTTGCACAATTATACGTTTAGTTGCACCATCATACTCTGTGTGTGTGATGGTGTGTGATGCTGGTGTGATGGTGCAACTGAACTTTTAGTTGCACCATCGTACTTTTAGTTGCACAATCGTACTTTTAGTTGCACAATCATACTTTGTGTGTGTGATGGTGTGTGATGCTGGTGTGATGGTCATACTTTTAATTGCACATCAGACGTTTGATGCCACCATTGCCCTTTTGATTCCATTGCACTCTTGACCGCTCCACCTCACGTTGCCCCGCTCCACCTCACGTTGCCCCGCTCCACCTCACGTTGCCCCGCTCCACCTCACGTTGCCCCGCTCCACCTCACGTTGCCCCGCTCCACCTCACGTTGCCCCGCTCCACCTCACGTTGCCCCGCTCCACCTCACGTTGCCCCGCTGCTCCTCACGTTGCCCCGCTCCACCTCACGTTGCCCCGCTCCACCTCACGTTGCCCCGCTCCACCTCACGTTGCCCCGCAGGCGGTTTGCTCTCAGCAGTAACTTCCCTTCACATTCTGCCTCTTCTCTTCCAGCTGAACGGGAGCGTCTGCGTCTGGAGGAGGAGAGGAGGAGAGAGGAGGAGAGCAGGAGGCTGCGGGAGATGGAGGAGGGAGAGAGGGAGGAGTTCCTCCGCAGGCGGGAGGAGGAGGAGGAGGAGAGGAGGAGGAGGGAGGAGGAGAGGAGGAGGAGGGAGGAGGAGGCCGTCCTGCAGGCCGCCGAACAGGCCAGACTGCAGGCCCAGCTGCTGCAGAGGTACCTGTGTGTGTGTGTGTGTGTGTGTGTGTGTGTGTGTGGTGCGTGTGTGTGTGTGTGTGTGTGTGTGTATGTGTGTGTGTGTGTGTGTGTGATAGGGCTGCAACTAACCATTATTTTCATTATCGATTAATCTATTGAGTATTTTTACAAAATTTGTCAAAAATAATAACAAATGTCCATGTCAGCTCAGAGTCCAAACTGGTTCTTCAGATTTCTTCCTCAGTCTGACCAGCAGCAAGAAAACAAAGTATCCATTTAATAAAGAGATGAAACAAATCTTAAATGTTTGGTATTTTTACTGATAAATGACTAAAACAAATAATGGATTATCAAAATTATAATCAATTGATTTTCTGTTGATCGACTAATCGACTAATCGTTTCAGCACCAGTGTATGTATGTGTGTGTGTGTGTATGTGTGTGTGTGTGTGTGAGTGTGTGCATGTGTATATGCTTCTCTGTGAGTGTGTGTGTGCTTCCTTAAACTGGAAGTTAGAAATATCAACCTTTAGATTCTGCTATTAGACTGAAGTTAAAATGCATTAGAAATGAATTCCCCCCTCCCTCTCTCCCCCCTCCCTCCCTGTCTTTCTCTCTCCCTCTCCCCCTCTCTCTCTCTCCCTCTCTCTCTCTCTCCCTCTCCCCCTCTCTCTCTCTCTCTCTCACCCCTCCCTCCCTGTCTCTCTCTCTCTCTCTCTCTCTCTCTCTCTCTTCCCTCCTCCCTGTCTCTCTCTCTCTCTCTCGCACCCCTACCTCCCTGTCTCTCTCTCTCTCTCTCTCTCTCACCCCTCCCTCCCTGTCTCTCTCTCTCTCTCTCTCTCTCTCCCCCTCTCCCTGTCTCCCCCCCCCCCCCCCCCCCCCCCCTCCAGACAGAGGGCGTTGCTGCAGCAGCAGTTGTCCTTTAACCGGAGTCTCCTGTTGGAGGCAGGAGGTCTGGAGAAAACTCAAGAAGTCTCCAGACCCTGGGTCTGCTCTTACTTCACTCTGTTACAGCTGCTGGGTCTGAATCCACCTGAAACCGACCCCATGACCCCTGACCTTTGACCCCTGAAGACTGAGGATTTCTGTTTAGACAATGGCTCTAGTTCTTTTTCACACTGTTACAGCTATTAGGACCAATGAGAGCAAAGCTCTGTGTAAAACTCCTACAGAGAGTTCAGGCTGATGTAGTTTTGCAGCTGTAAAGCATTTGGTCTGTGAACTGGATTTGCAAAAAACGCCAAAATAGTCAAAAAAAGTCTTACTAGCTGTACTATGTTTTGTTCAATGAGATACAAAACTTCAACTAACATATCTGTGAATTTTCATCTTTCAGTTACTTTTTAGATCGATTGTTGCTCGTGAAATGCTAGAAGACAAAAGAGGACGACAACAGTTGTTAGCGAGCTACATATCTGGCTGTTTGATGTGATTAGTTAAATATATGAACAGTAACAGCTATAGTAACTGTTCAGTGCAACACTATGAAAATATGAATAATTTGAATGTACAGTCAGGAGATCAGGAAGAGGTCAGGAAGTCGCTCATCAGTGCTGAGCAGTTCCAGATGATTAGCATTCTGTTAGCAAATATCAATATTAAAAAGTAACTAACAGATCAAGGCAGCTTTATTTGTAAAGCACATTTCATACACTGAGGCAATTCAAAGTGCTTTACAGAGTAATAAAAAATACAGTAAAGGTAAAAAATGTACAATTAAAAAGAGCAAAAGAACAGACAAGAGACTCACAAGATAAAAGACTTAAAAAGTAAACTAGTGCAGTTCAAATCAATCAATCGAAAGATAAAAAAAAAAAGACAGTGCAAGAGTGAAAAGTGCATTAAAATCACATTTAAAAGAAATAAAAAAGATATAAATAAATAAATATAACAGTGCAGATGAGTGTTGCCCTAGATTTCTTAAAAAGCCCTGGTGAACAGAAACGTTTTCAGCCCTGATTTTAAAAATTGTAAAGAAAGCTGATGCTGGATGAGTTTGACCCCTGGAACAAAACACAGTAAATCTGCTGTGTCTCCGTTCAGCACAGATATTATTTTTCAACATCATTTCATAAAAAGTTGTGAAATGAACAAAAACTCTGAAACTCAGATTTCACCGGCTGTGGACACAAATTTGACATTTTTGGCATTTTTTTTGAAAAGCCCATTCAAAAGTGATGTACTACCTGTGTTATATTATATTACCTGTATTACTTAGCCTTCCTCTCAGCTGCTCGGTTGCCTAGCGATGAATCTGACTGGTATTCATTTATAATCCGGTCATATTTGTACGTCGTTTATGAATGTTTGTTACAGCGCTTCTTTAGCCCCCCCCCCCCCCCCGGTCGAATCCAGTGTTTTAATCCACTCTCTTTATCCCACTTTTTGTTGTATTTTTTTCTGTATTTCACCCACTTATTAGTCCCTGGCATTGTTAGCGAAGTAGCTAAAGAAACTCGCCATTATTGCGGGATTTTGTCACTTTGATTGAAAATTAAACGTCTGTCTCACTCATTTTTTTCCCCTCCCACATTCCGCGAAAAACCTGCTCTACTCTGCCTCTGATTGGCTAGTACTCGTTGCCATCAGGGTCAGAGCCAATCAGAGGCAGAGTAGAGCGGGTGGGAAAAAAAATAACGACCACATGGTGCCCTCATCTTTATAAATGTAATATATTTTATTATTATGTTTGGAAATGTAAGAAGTTTCTAAGTTTCTAAGTTTCTTTATCTATGATCCATTAAAGCAACAGGGTTGATGAGTTTAGCTAAACAAGCCTCGCCATAAAGAAGAAAACAGTTGAAAACTGCTGAAAATGTGACAGATCACACATCTTTCATTCCTCCATCTTCTTTGTGATGAAACTTCCTGTGTCATTTGATGAATGTTTGTTTATTTTAAACAGACATTTACAGTAACAGCAAATACATTTTGTAAATTGACCAAATTTTCAACCATTAAGGCTGAAAAAAAAAAACAGTGGGAGATTAAAAGGAAAAAAAAATCAACAATTTTTCAATCAGAAGTTGCATAAATGGACCTGGGGATGTGAAAATCAATAATAATAATAAAAAAAAACACAATGTTTTTTTACTGCAATCCTGTTGTCTTTATGTTATGCAAATTGTCCTCTATATGCTGCGTTTCAGTCAAAGTTGCAGAAGTCCGAATTTTCCAGCTGGTAGTTTGTATTTTCGACTTCGGAAAAACCAGGAGAGAAACATCTAGAAGAAAGACTGACAAGAAGAAGCTCTCAGAAGAAGAAAACAAAACTCTGAAGCCCTTTGACTCAGGGGATCAAGGAGCTTCACGGCTTCCTAAAACTTTGGAGGCTGTGAGTTAAAGCCTGAGGAACTTGCTAAATGTTGAAAGCCGACATCCAGAGGAAAAGCTCTGAGAAAACAAGCTGAGGGACAGACTGACCCAGTGGCTCCAACAGGTGGGAGGCGGTGCGAACGATTTAAAGGTCTGGGTTCAGGCTTTGGTAGTGGTTTTTGAAAGCCAGAGTCCTGAGCTCAGACCTCAAAGCTCAGAGGAAAGACGCACAGAAGCACTTTGAGCGCTGCATGTCTTCATGGAACTTTAAAAGGTTTCAGCTTCAAGCCGGGTTAGCAACTTTTGAAAGCCGACACCCAGAGGAAAGACAGAAAGGCTTTCTGAAAACACATCCAGGGGCAGAGTGACCCAACAGCCAGGGCCGGTCTTACCATTAGGCAAAGGTAGGCGACTGCCTTGGGCCCCGGCAGCCAGAGGGCCCCCAAAAAAGACAAGAATACAACTAATGTAAACTTATTTTTAATCAATATAAAATAAATGTACTTTTTGTTACAATAAATTACTTCAATCTTCAGTCATGGTCACCCACCCTAATCAGTCAGGCTATAGTGGGTTATTCCACTTCTAGTGCGATTTTGCAAACTTGTCTACTATTTTGTGACTATTTCGGTACTTAAGCAAATTTTTCTTGCCACTGCATCAGTTGCTGAGAGAGAAGTAACACCCAAAAGAAAAAAAGCAAGCTACACAAATGTTGCAGAAAAACAACAACAAGTGCCCTTGCATGCAGAGTTTTCTCAGCCCCAACTTGATGGTAATATGTAGAAAGGATGGATTAAAAAGGGAGAGGGTTGGGGTTTCAGGGGGCCCCATGCTTGCCTTTGCCTGGGGCCCCCAAAATCACTAAGTCCGCCCCTGCAAATAGCTCAAACACTACATGGAAGTTTGGAGCTTGTGGGTTCAAACCTGAGTCGGTCGGTGAATTTTGAAAACAAACACCTCGAAGAAAGAGTGAAAAGCTGTGAGAGAAGCAGTGCGAGTGTGAAGGGACCCGGTGGAGCGACGGACCGACCACGAAACCGTCTGGGGAGGACGGGCAACGGGTTCGATTCCCTCTCTGTCACCAGTAACTGAAAAGCCAAAACCCTCTCATTCCAGAGAGCTGTAAAGACTTTTTACTACCGAATTTTATTGGCATGTCAGGTTGCGTTGAGTTTTAAAAAATGGAATTCTTTTGGCCAGACGGGAGAACCAGTTTGTGTAAGTAATGTCAACGATGCATCAAATATCTGTGTTTATATACACTGTATTAATTAGCCAATTATCTCTGTGACAGCCTATTAGGAGTCAGTATGTACTTAAGCATATATGTGGAGATGCTTATCACTGTGGGAGCTTTGTAATCATCGCCCATTAAGTTATACTGCAAACCGGTTTCAGCAAGAACCTCCTGCTTCCTGTCAGGAATCGAACCGACAACCGGGGACTATGGATCAGTCTCTGTTCGTTAGTTTGTTAGTTAGTTAGTCACACTGTAATGTTGACTTTGTGCCGCTAGGGGGCGGCATTGACAATGAATGGGGACTCAGTGGTAAAGCAGGTCATACAGTTAAAGTTATCATACAATGTGGGGGACAATGAATGGGGACTCAGTGGTAAAGCAACACAGTTAAAGTTATCATAGGTAACATAACAGTCTCCACACGCTACACACTTGGAGACATCAGACTGGGTTGATGTGTTGAAGTGAGAGTCAAACCTCTAACCACAAGACACTGTAGTTATTGTCCAGTTGTTGGACTGTTGTTCTGTTATTGCATCATCACTGCACTACCACTGTGCCTCAGTGTTCACTACTTATATCATATTACCACTTACCTACTGTGCAATACCATATATCACTTATCATTTAGCATTTATATTATTCATAACACTAACACTCCTGCTGTTTATATTGTATATTGTATTATAAATTGTATTGTAGTGTACATTGTGTAATGTGAGGATTGTATTTATTGCGTATTGATCTCATATTTTGTACTGTATTGAGTAAAAACAGGACAATTACAGTTACTACATTTCAAGATATAACTTGTAAACCTAATTCTGAGGAGAGTAGGCAACAGAAATATATGGTCAATCTGTCCTTTCATTGTCCCATACCAAAATGCAAATACAATTTCACTCATATTTAAAGTTCACTCAGCAATCACTGACTGACCCAAGGGTGGAACTACATCACTGGTGGGACAACATGTTTACTGTCTGCTTGTTTATTTATGCATATGAATGTTCTGACTTCTGACAAAAGAAGTGTGACTAGTATTTATTTAGTCACTAACAGAACCTCACTAGGAAATCTGCGCTGATCTTTCTTTCAATTGATGGTAAAACATCCTTTCATCCATCAGATGAAGCTATCGGAAAAAAGTATAATTTTAGTACTGCTACTGATTTGGAAGTGGCTCTGACCTTTGACCTTCTTACTGTTGGTTGCTTGTAATGCTGATGATCGAAATGGAAACTTTTCTCTCTACTGTTGACCTCTGTCTCTGTGGATAAGAGCTTCAGCTAAACTGATTAGATGAAACTGGAAAGATCTCTGTGGGGAACGATGCCTAAAATGTAAATTGTGAATGAATGAATGAATTCAATCAATGTTTGAATGAATCCCATCCCACATAGGATTACATGACACAATTACAACAAATACAACAACATATAAGACACAGAGTTATAGCATAAAGACAGCTAATATAATACAAAGCAAATGCTTATACAGCATGTTTTCTGAGTGTCCATGCGTTTTAAATAGTCCAAAAAAGCAAACCCTTCCAACTTTTTCATTTCCAAATCTTCCATCGATAAATAATCAAGATTTTCTCTGCTGATCTCATTAAACAAATCAATTCTGTGATCATGATACAAGAGACAATATAAAACAATGCATTTCATTTTCAATTTCATTTAACCCACATAAATGACCAAACCCGTTTATCAGTGCTGACATAATGTCCCGTTTAAAAATGTAAAGGCAATATTCCGGACCTGGAACGGTAAACAAGCTAAATGGTAACATGGTAATGGTGATATAATATGATGCCTTCACTGCCCAGTCCTCACATAGGAGCTTCCAGCAGCCTCAGAGTGTGACTGACTCTGCAGTTTACTGTCCAATACTCCAGAGAAAGGCCCAATCATCAGGCTTCTGTTTGGCTCGGCGTTCGGCTAATTATCTGATTATTCCTGCAGAGCGCTGCCAGAGATCGCATTGCATCTCCAGGGTTTATTGAGATTAAGTCAGACTCGGCGTGTGCAAGCCCAGCAGATTGAGATCCAGCTCTCCCTGGACCCGAACCAAGGCCGTTCAGAGAGGAGAGGAGGAGAGAGGAGAGAGAGAGAGAGAGAGAGAGAGAGAGAGAAGAGAGAGAGAGAGATCTACAGGAGCTTCTACTGCAGGAGGAAGACTTAGACACAGTGAGGAAGAAATAAAACAGAGGTAAGAAACACAGCAGAGCTTGTAATGCATGTGACTGTGGGAACAAGTGATGGATGTGAGCTGCACTGCAAAAAAAACCTCCATCTTAACAAGTCGTTTGGTCTCTTATCGAGTCCTGAAACTGTAATTTTCTTAAAATAAGTGAAAAAAATCTGCCAGTAGTGTTAGATAATTTCCAACACAAATCAACTTGTTTGAAGAATTTAGTAGAATCAAGTTCATTTTCTTGACAGCAGTGCAGGGATCTGCCTTATTCTCACTGGTTTCAACAGACTGACATTCATTTATAATGCAATACTAAGATTGTTTTATGTTCTTTGTGTTTGTGTGTGTGTAATATTACTTCTATTTTTCGTGTGTGTGTGTGTGTATGTATGTATATGTGTATCGATGTATTTGTACGAATGTATGTACTTATGTGTGTGTATATTTGTGTGTATGTATATACATATACTGTATATATGTGCATATATATATATATATACATATATATATATATATATATATATATATATATATATATATATATATATATATATGTATATACAGTATATGTATATATTCTAGTATTTCTTTTTTCTATGTGTATTATTTTTAGCCGTGTCTCATAGCTCTTAATGAGTGGTCCTCAACCTTCTTTTTTTACTGTTTGTTTTTTACTGTTTGTTGCCCTGTTTGTTGAGGAGTGACACGTAAATAAAAAAATATCTATCTATCTATCTCATTTGAAGCTGCATTGGAAACAAGTGGAGTTATCTCTCCTCACTGCAGAATGTTTCTCTTGGTTTAAGAAAAACATTAAAGTGAAATGAATAAGAGACTAAATGACTCGTTAAGATGGAGGTTTTTAGCGGTGTGAACACTGATCGGTCTGACTGCATGTGCTTTCTCCTTGTTAAAGAGCAGTGCCAGAGATAATAATCATGATAACAATGATAAATATGATGGTAAACAGTTTGATGTCATGTAGTAAACTCAGAAAATGAACTAGGTTGAATTAAAATATGTGGTTTCATCAGCCTGTTTGTTTATCTAGTACTAAGGCGTAAATTGACATTTTTCTTAAAACGAGTGAAGAAACCTGCCAGTGGGAGAGCTGATAACACTTAACCTCTTGTACCCTGACTTAACCCTTAAATTTCCCCTTAAGCTTCAAAGTTAGAAAAAAAAATCCTAATTGTACAACAACATCACATCCATATTATATATATTATATATTATATATTATACACTTATTCTTGTAATTCTAGGAGTATATCCTTCAGTAACAATATGGAAAATATCATGACATTGATCAAACTCAAGAAATCTCTCCAACATTTTCTGCTGTACTGATGTTAATATGGAATTTATACAAAAAACAATTAGTTATTTGAATTCCTGAATAAATTCTCTACAAATCCATGTGATTATATGTGTCCTAGGGTTTTTATTGACTTTTCCAAAATAAACAACAGACAAATATTTTTCTAAAAATGAAATGATTCACTCTACTGCGAGTGCCACCCATGACACAGTTTTCAGTGTAGAATTTTATAACAACATTTGATGAAAAGTGCTTGAACTCAGCTTTCATTGTGACAAATTTCAATGTTGAGGGATCGCTGATGACAAAATACCACTAGGCTGAATATACCTATATGTTGTACTTTATATTGGCCACTTTAGTGTTTATTTTAGGGCAATGTTATAAAATGCATGACAGCACACATAAAGCTACCACTGGTGCAATGCTATCACATATTTTCTAACTCTAGAGATGGATACCTTGCCAAAAATCACTATGAGCATTATTCCCCTCAGATGGTACCGACCAACCCCACTGGCTCACAGACTATATTCTGTATCTGCTGTTCCAGCGCTTTCTTGAAGCTCTAGCTGCTTATATTGAATGAAATATTCAAATACAAGACGCCATGTTTTTATGGCTGCACCATCACATCAAATGGAAAAAAAATCTAGATGTTTGTGCATCATTTTATACACATTTCCCTGTAATTCAGCATAACATATTCGGTGTCTTTGGAAAACTTGTTATCTTGACTAGAATATAAATAAAGTTCTGTGGGTTTGAACAAAAGCTTGGCCAACTTGAATCAACTTGAATTTTCTTGACACCAGAGGAGTATTCTGCTTTATTCTGCCTTGTTTCAAGATGCTGACACTTGTTTCCAGCAAACACCTTAAACAAGTGAAGCTGCGTTGGAAATCAGTGGGATCATCTCACCGCAAAGGAAGAACGTTTCACTTGTTTTAAGAAAAATATACTGTTTTAAAGCTGAATATGAGATTAATGACTGAGTGTGTTTTTGCAGTGCAGGCGGATTCACAGCAAGAAGAAAGCTGACACGGCAACAAGGAGGAATTAAAGCAGGTGATAAACAGCCGATAAGATGTGTGAATATTAATCTAAATGTTGGATTCATGCAGCTGCTATTTTGTTTTTTAAGCCTTACAGCAGGGATCCGGAGTTTTAACTGAGGATTTTATGGAGTCGAATGTTGTTGTGTAAATGCAGAAACACACTGACTGTGATGTGTGCTCTGCAGGGAGGAGATGCTGAGCCAGGCCGCAGTGAGCCGGCTGCTTCTGGGATGGACTGCCTTGCTCAGCGGCCTCCAGTCAGCCTCGCCCTCCATCACTAGCAGTGAGTAACTGAAGACAGAGACAGAGGGACGTGAAACCTTCAGAACCTGGTGAAGCCATCCAGGCCATGTGGAGTCACTTTCAAAAGCAGTGTCATCTGTGAAATCACATTTCTCAATCAGCCACCTGTCTAGAGGCTTTGTAGGTTCAACCAGTGTTGCCAACTTGGCGACTTTGTCACTAGATTTAGCGACTTTTCAGAATCCCCTGGCGACTTTATTTCTGATAAGCGACTAGCGACAAATCTGGCGACTTTTTCTGACCACGGGGAACAATGTTAAAGGTGCGGCTGATGCCGGTTTGCTCTACTTGCTTGTCATCCAGAGAGTCTGATGATCACAGGCTTCCCACACACAGCGTAGCCCCCCTCCCTCTGCTGTGAGTGGAGACTGTAGGTTAAATATTGATATGCAAATTAGCATATGATGTCATCCGGCGACTTTTAGCGACTTTTTGAGCAGCCAATAGCTACTTTCCTTGGAAACAAGTTGGCAACACTGGTTTCAGTTTGCTCCCAGCTGAGGCTCCATGATGGAGGAACACTGTAGAACTGTGTGTTAGTGAATAAAGTGTAAATGTGTGTGAAGCAGCTGAAGCAGAGAGCAGCTGAGTCAGCTTGTTGTGGTGTGGCTGTAGATCCATTTAGTAACGTTCTCAGTAAAAGTGAATAGTGTGATAAGGTGGATTTGTTTCCAAATGTAGGTTACTGTGACACAGTAAACTGTCTTGTCTTTAGCCCTAGTCTCTACTCCAAAACATGAAGAGTTGGAGCTTGAGAAGAGTCAGCTCAGTTAACCTGAACAAACTGTTAGCTAGCTAACTAGCCAGCAAACACACCGATGTTAATGTGAACATGCTAACGCTAGCTGCTACTAGCTACGTTAGCTAGTGTGCTAATCAGATTCAGAGGAATTGTTTGGAAAAGTCAAGTTTTGCTCTCATTTCAGCTAAAACTGGGCTAAGAGACCGTTTTGTTTTACAATCTCTCTCTCTCTCTCTCTCTCTCTCTCTCTCTCTCTCTCTTTCTCTCTCTCTCTTTCTCTCTCTCTCTCTCTCTCTCTCTCTCTCTCCAGGGTTTCCTAGCAGACGGAGGATGTGGTCGGGTCAGAAGTGTCACGTCTTCGTCCCTCCTCCTCTTCCTCCTCCTCTGTTTCCTCCATTGAAACAGAAAGCAGAGCTGATGGTGATGAGTTCACACACACACACACACACACACACACACACACACACACACACACACACACACACACACACGCAAATGAATGTGCATAACTGTATTGATGCTGAAAAAGAGCAGTAGCTAGTTCAGTTATATTTGAAATGACAGCAGTCAGTGGACAAAATACATGAATGAGAACCAAAAGTACCTTAAATAACTAAATAAACCTGAATACATTTTCTGGTCTAACAGACAGCAGTGTGTTAGTTTGGTCACTGATTTGTTTTTCATCTCTTTCATCAGGTGGATATAACAGAGCAGATCACAGGACTTAAAGGGAAAAAGGTACGACTGATGTCACTGAAGGTTTCTGTACCAAACACCATGAGACAAAGATCAAATCACCACATTTATCATTCAGTTTCTCTAAAACACAGAGAGTCCGGTCTGTTACAGAGACGGGTTTCACTCCGAAATGCGACACATCCATTTGGGAAAAAACACAAAAAGTCACTTAAATGAGTCACTAATTTCCGGAGCCAGGGAGCGGCCATCGGGAGAAAAATAATTTATGTCGTGGCCACGATTTACTGTAACGTGCAGGATATGCTATTTGAGCTCTCGTTTTATTTTTTCATTCGATTTCCTCTTTACGCACGAATCGCCAAAACGTGCCTCTAAATAGTGACACGGTGCTCTGATATATAATCCATACGCTCTTCACAGCTTATAAAGAGTCAGTCACATATTGGTGATTATGTTTAAATGTGGCCTGTCCTGGGTGTGTTGCAGCACCTGGTTGTGTTTACATGGCCTGAAGGTTAAGTGGATAAATATGATGCAATATTTGGGGGATTTGCCTATTCAGTGTAAACAGACAATGGATATTAACATACCAAATCCTTACTAGGCCAATCTGCAATACCTAAAAGGTTCCTTTTACGTTGCATTTTTTCCTAAACTGCACAGTTTAATGAAATCGAGGGAACAAATTGTATCTGGACTAAGACATGACGCACGTTACAGTAAATCTTGGACTCCATAAACTTTTTTCTCTCCCAGTGGCCGCTCCTGGGCTCCATACTAATTCAAACTGCAGCATGATTCTATATTCTAAAACAATCTCATTTGGTACGCAAAGGTCTTAAGATGACTCCGAATTTTAATATTAACCCATAACGTGTTTTACATATTTTGAAATGAGTAGATGTTTTTCAAATGGTGGTCATCTCAATTTGGAATAAAACTAAACCTTTAAAAAGTTCCATAATTTGTTGCTACCAATCACCTGGTTAGAGAAGATGGTAACACTTCACAATAAGGGTCACTAAGTTAAGGCTGATTAGTTAATTAACAATTAATGTGTAATTTACTAATGGTGTTCATGTTAACTAAGGTATTCATTTATACATTATTTAATAGTTTATAAAGATGACTATTAAATTATGTATAAAATAATACCTTAGTTAACATGAACACCATTAGTAAATGATTACCAGAAACATTAGTTAACTGTTAATTAAGGGTGATGTCACTTTTTTAAATGGAGCAGATATCACTGGTGTTTGATTTCAGTTTCAGTTTCTTAAATTCGTTTGAAGTTTAAAAAAAGTTCCAGTTGCTGAACTGATGGAATTGAGTGTGAACTGAACTCAGCTCTGCATTATATTACTGATGGAGATATCACACCATGACATATTACAACAATATTATCAATATCATACTCTTTAACAACAACGTTTATGTTCCTAGGGCTGCAGAGGACCCAGAGGACGCAAGGTACACACACACACACACACACACACACACACACACACACACACACACACACACACACACACACACACTGGGGCTGAAGAAGAGCACAGCGCTCAGTTCAAACCCTTTCCTCCATAAATAAAGCTTATAAAAGTAAAGGTTACAGAAGGAAAAGACTCATGTAGCTTTGAACTGCTGAGCGTTTCAGGGCCGACCAGGAGTGACGGGTCCAGATGGAGAGCCAGGTAGACTAGGCGCCATGGGACAGACTGGGCAGAAGGTAACAGCACCAAAACACTTCAGCCAACCACACAACAAACCCTACTAAAACACAAGGAACGATATATTATAATGATATCGATCTCCCAGCAGCCTCCTGGAGGTGTGCTGGGTTTCACTCGGCCAACCAGTTTTGTCGTATCAGCAAAACAGACTCCTTTTATCTTAATGAAATATTTGATTTAGTTGGAAATAGTCATGATGTCGGTCCAAGCTGCAAAAAGTGCATAAAAGCTGCATCATCAGCCCAAACACGGCTGCAGATTCTCCCTGTTGGGACAAATTACACTCTGCAGGAAGCAAAGGGGCTTATGGGAAATGTAGTCTTAACACTAGAACAAGAGATTCCATTCAAGTTCTGGTAGATGGTGTGATTTGTGTGAGGTGAACGGACGTGTCCCCCCCCCCCCCCCCCTCACAGGGAGAGAGGGGCGAGCGAGGCTGGAGAGGCCTGTACGGAGACATAGGAACCCCCGGCATGATGAAGGTACAGCAGGCAGCACCTTCATCACAGTCATCATCAGTGTGTGTGTTGGTATGATTGTTGGTACGGGGTCATGTGTCTGTGTGGAGAGTACAGCTGAGTATCAAATCAAATTATTTATATTTGAATTTGAATTGCTCAACTTGAATAATTGCATTAAAAAAAATGAATTTGAATCACATCATTTTAATTTGTATTGTTTACCTTGAATAATTGCATTGAAAACGAGGGCGTGAGGTTTATCTCAAAATATATATTACTTTAGTGTCTTGTCTTTAGTCTAGACCTAATCTTAATCCCTGTCTGTGAGACCTGCCTGCAGGTGTTAGATGTGTGCTGTCCACACACACACACACACACACACACACACACACACACACACACACACACTGACAGGTTTTAGATGTGTGCTGTCCACACACACACACACACACTGACAGCTGACACTTCACTGACTTTACTCCATGTACTCCATTTCCAGGGCAGCAAGGGGCAGAAGGGGTCCAGGGTGAGTGTCCCGAACCACGGCTTTCTACACAGCATCAGGTCATCGTCAGCTCACTGCCTCAGTATAGAGACATCACACAGTCTGTCTATCTATCTATCATCTATCTATCTATCTATCCATCTATTTATCTATCTATCATCTATCTATCTATCTATCATCTATCTATCTATCCATCTATCTATCTATCTATCCATCTATTTATCATCTATCTATCTATCTATCTATCTATCTATCTATCTATCTATCTATCTATCTATCTATCTATCTATCTATCTCAGGGTGATAAAGGTCTGAGAGGAGACGGAGCACGCAGTGGAGAAGAGGTGAGGAGAACTTTTTTTTTTTTTTTTCATTTTCTGCTGACTGTCATGTGACACGACTATAAATTCGGCCTAACCAATCACCACGTGTGTTTCTGCAGGGTGACCGCGGCGTCCCTGGAGTCCCGGGAGAGAAGGTAGGTGATTGGCTGGACATGACAGACTCGGTCATTTAGTTTTGTGTGTGTGTGAAGCCTTGCTGTGCTGTCGCAGGGCGACCCGGGCCGGCGGGGCGAGGCGGGGGGGCGGGGAGACGAGGGACCGAGGGGAGAGCCGGGCCGCAGAGGAGCATTGGTAAATATACAGAAATACATACATGTACGTATACAGAGAGAGAGAGAGGGCTTTCAGGTGATGTCACCCCCTAACCCTTGAACCCCTAGGGGCTGAAAGGATCTCGAGCCTCTGCAGGGAGGCCTGGTCATCCCGGTTCAGTGGGACTGCAGGGTCAGACCGGAGAGGCCGGTCTGCCTGGACAAGGTGAGTGACGGCAGGAAGGAAACCCGCCAGTCTGCAGTGCATGATGGGATTTAGAGTCCAACAGAAGAAATCTGACTCAGAATACAGAAGATTCTACTCGTCTTTGTAAAGTGAAGAAAAATAATAACATAATAATTATAAATGTCAAAGTATCGCTTAACTGGTCACACTTTACAATAAGGGTCACTAAGTTAAGGGTTAGTTAATGCTTAATAAGCATTAACTAACCCTTAACTTAGTTAACTAATGTGTCTGGTAATCATTTACTAATGGTGTTCATGTTAACTAAGGTATTAATTTATACATTATTTAATAGTCATCTTTATAAACTATTAAATAATGTATAAATACCTTAGTTAACATGAACACCATTAGTAAATTACACATTAGTTAACTGTTAATTAAGCATTAACTAACCCTTAACTTAGTGACCCTTATTGTAAAGTGTTACCGCTTACTACTACTACCACCACTAATATATTATTGATAATTGATTATTATTACTAGTGGTAGTAAATTTTCAAAACAATATTAAAAAACACGAACATGAAAAACATAAACAAAAAAAAACTCATCACAGAAAAGCGAGTGTATAGAAGTGGATTTTAATGGGTAATTTCTAAGATTTATATAAGACATTATAAATTTTTATTATTGTTATTAGTGTGGAGGCATACAGGTATACACATACTGTAACTGTTACTATAAATATTAAAGCATTAAGCAAAAATCACCACTCATACAGCTGCTAGAAATCCACTGCTTTGCAGAGGAATAAAACTGAATCATTGATTTAAAATAAAAGATTTACTGCTGTTTCATACAAGCAATGAGCAACAAGCAACAAGCAATGAGCAACAAGCAATGAGCAACAAGCAACGAGCCACAAGCCGCTTAGCTGCAACTTGCAGCCACCAGCTTTAAAACCACAGGAAGATATGACCTCATGTGACTTACTGCTTCATTAATACTCTCTGTTCATGTGTGTGTGTGTGTGTGTGTGTCTGTGTGTGTGTGTGTGTGTGTGTGTGTGTGTGTGTGTGTGTGTGTGTGTGGTAGTGTACATCCTCCCAGGCCTGCAGGGGGACACAGGGAGCCCCGGGCCCCCGGTCGGGTGTAACTGTTCACAGGTTGGATCCCCGGAGCGTCAGCAGGTCCAGACGGTCAGTCAGCTTCACCTTCATGTTCACCTTCACTTTCTCCTACACAAATCTCTTTCTCCTCTGTTTTTTTTTTTATTGTTGTATTTATCAGTTTGTTTCCATGTTTCACACATTCACAGTCAATATAGCCAATAAACCAAAGTTGACCAAATTAAAAACTAAGTTCAGCTAAACTTATGTACAGTAAAGCAAAGTACACTAAACTAGCTAAAATAAGCTGCACTAAGCGTTTTTTTCTGTCCACTAGAGGGCGACAGAAACCGCAACTCATTTTGTAAACACACAGCAGAGCTACTGGGCTATGGAAGCCCTTAAGGACAAACAGTGCATAAAGGCTAATGGCTAAAATAAACGTAGCTACGGAGAAATCTCGCCGGTCTCCAGTCGCATTCTGCGTTCCATTTACCTCGGAAGTCGGAAGTCGGAGCTGGAAATGACGTCACACCCGAGTTGACCGAGTTCCAGTACAACAAGTCGGAAAACCAATTCGTTTTTTTTTATTTCACTGGGTGGGGGAAGTGGGGTTTGCTCTAGCCAGGTTAGCCATTGTTAGCAATACCAGTTGATAACAACACATTACGCAGTATTTTGCACATACAAACACCATAGCAACATGTCCACAGACAGCAGTTGGACAGTTCTGTGTGTACGACTGATTTAATGAGACACAAATAAGACAGAAGTGCTAATAAACAGTATATTACTACAGCTTGAGGCGCAGAGCAGCCATCTTGGATTTTGAGGTCGGGGTTGGCGAGGTTCTTCCGACTTTCTGAGTCGGAAATCCGACTTCAGGGGCGTTCCAGTTGAAATTTTCGACTGGGAACTCGGAAATTCCGACTTCCCAGTTCAAATGGAACGCACCATCACTTTGCCAGATTTTTCTCCTGCTGAAGGTCACATGTCCCACAATGACAAGTGAAGAGGCAGGTATCAAGTTTACGCTCGTTTACGCTCGCTCCTTTCATCGATTCGCCTTTACTCAGCCGACTGACAACAAGCTTTAGGAAAGAGGAGAAAACAACAACAAGCTGCTGCTGTGTTATTGTTTGTTTACATCATTACGTCTCACGGAAATCTCCATGTTAGTTTCAGGATTGGGTACAGGGGTACTATACTAAATAATGCTAAGATAAGCTAACTTAAAGTAAAATAAAATAAAATAAACTAGCTTAACTGAACTAAAGCAATCTATGTTAAGGTAAGTTAAATTAAGATAAGCTAATCTAAAGTAAAATAAAGCAAACTAAACTAAGCTAAACTACGCTTAACAAAACTAAATAAGCTAAGCTAAAAATAAGCTAAACTAAACTAAAAGCGAAGATAAACTAAGATAAACTCAGGTGGCTTTCACACCAACATCGTTTGGTCCGTCATTCAGGCTACAAACTTTTTGCCAAGTCGGGATCGTTCTGACAGGTGCGACTCGCCTGTGATCTCAGCTGTGGACAAAAAACTTGAAAAAGGTTGAGAAAAAAATCTTCAGCCTCTGTTCTCTCTGGTATCATATCTGCTGTGAAAACAATCTGGATAAAGTCCGACCCAAAGAGAGGAAATGACAATATGTTCACAGTTATTTGTTCTTTCACAGCGGGTCATTTGGCTCGTTTTTAGCCAAATAACAGCAAAGAGGAAAGAGTTTACGACTCTGAGGCGGTTCTGGACCAACACACTGTGACAACCTGCAGACTCTGGTTCAGACTTTATTAGGACTGTGAAGATGACCTGGACTAGACTAAGAAACTGCCTTTGCCTCTGTCTGTCTGCGTCTTTCTTTCTCTCTCTGTCTATCTATCTCTCTCTACCTCTCCCTCTCTATCTCTATGTACCTGTCTGTCTCTCTCTGTCTACCTGTCTCACGCACTCTCTCTCTCTCTATATATATATACATATATATATATATATCATCTATCTATCTATCTATTATCTATCTTTCTATCTATATATCATCTGTCTGTCTATCTATCTATGTATCTATCTATCTAAACTAACAAACTCAGGTGGCTTTCACACCAATATCGTTTGGTCCGTCTCTCTCTCTCTCTGTCTACTTCTCCCTCTCTATCTGTCTGTCTCTCTCTGTCTACCTGTCTCACTCTCCCCCTCTCTCTCTCTCTGTCTCTCCCTCTCTCTCTCTGTCTCTCTCTCTCTGTGTCTGTCTGTCTCTGCAGATCTACATAGCAGATGGAGAGAGACAGATGCGGAGGCTGCGGTGGAAGAATGCGATGGTGCTGAGGAGAGACAGACAGGCTCTGTTCCTCTACACTGGATCCCAGTGGATCAACGTCCTGGTAGAGAGACACAGAGAGAGAGAGAGAGAGAGAGAGGGAGAGAGAGAGAGAGAGAGAGAGAGATGTACGAGTGTGTGTATGTGTGTGTGACAGAAAGACCAATTCCACTTAGTTTAAATCAGACAATGCCGTCTTCTTCTTCATCATCATCATCATCATTTTCTTCTTCTTCTCTCTCTTTCTCTGTGGTCATGCTGCTTCCTGTATGGACCAGAGCCCCAGATACTGACCAGCCTCCATTCAACACTGATGTCTCTCCACCGCCAGAGAGAGAGAGAGAGAGAGAGAGAGAGAGAGAGAGATCGAGATCCATCTGCACAGCTCTACTAACCTTTACTGTTATTTCATTTTAATTCTACATGTCAATGAGCCTTACCTTTATTATTATTTATCATAATATAATTCATAATTTGTTGTATTAATGGTATATTATCCTTTAGTTAAGTAATACATTTCAATGAACCGTACCTATATTATTTTCATTTATTAATACATTCTTATACCAAACAGTGTTGTATCTTTAATCAGGAATATATTTTTTTTAATTTTATTTGTCATATTGCTCTGTATATCGTACTGCTGCTGAATAAAGAGCCAGGAACAGAATGAAAGACAGATGACGTGACCAATAGAAAGCGAGCAGGTTGGCTGTTGAACCCGCCTCCTTTAATGAACCAGTCAGTTACAGAGTTTGACCTTCATTATGCACCGTTCACCCCCGACCACCTGAATGTCCCGTCAGTCCAGTCAGCACACACACACACACACACACACACACACACACACACCTGCTCTAAGTTTTCAACCATCTTGGTGCAATATGCAAAAGAAACCAAACACAAATCTTCATTATAATGAACAGTGGATCTGTACACTCTACAGACAGACGACAGACAGACAGACAGACAGACGGATGATGATTGGACTGCAGACATTTTACCACTGAGTGCAGTGAAGAGGCGATCTGCTGTTTGCGTGTCTCAGGATCATAGTGAGTCTCGGTCTTTGCGGGTCTCAGGATCATAGTGAGTCTCGGTCTTTGCGGGTCTCAGGAGACTGTAAACGGCGGGGAATTCACCAAAACTTTACACTGGTTATACGTCTTCTGCGTCTATTTAAATCTATTGAAATCTGCCTCCACTGCCTTTTCATCCTCTCCATATCTTTACATCACACAGACTTCCACTGTATTCTGTTCACAATGAAAACACAATGTTAATTCAACCTGCTGTCATCAGGGTCCGGTTTTTCTAAACTCTTCTCACTGGATTTCAGTCATCTGATTGGATTAAATCTGAAAATGATGAACTAAATTCTTATTCAGATTGGATGATCCGATCCTAATTTAGAGATTAGGACAGTTTTAATGCCAAAAATCTGGTTAATCCTACCGGAAAGGAATTAAGAGCTTTAAATGTAAACAGGAAATAGTGATGATGTGTGATGATTGGTGAGCATGTGGGGGAAATACATCTTAAATTTAATAAAATAGTATTCCAGGTGTATGTTTTTTTTAAAATGAACAAAACCTTCAGATCAAAGGCTCATACCAACTGATGAACCTTTATTTTTAAAAGGATTAATGAAAGAAAACAGTTTGCAGAAAAATGGGAATTTGTTGCAATCCAGTCAGAATGGTCTTATGCGCTGTATACCTGTGCTGTCTTTTACACTTTTCCATAGTTCCCTCAGGACTTTTTGGCCGAACAGTGTTGGAGCATTATTTGTCCAACAGATGGCAGGATAGAGGTCTACCTAAAGGACTCAAAATCAGCAAGATCATTCTGATGCTGAATTGCAAAGAACAGGGTTAGAAAATCCAGAGTAAAAGTTTTGAAAAACTGCTCCCAGAGGACAAAAGTCTGATCTAAATGGGTGTTTCCGTTGCACAGGTGCTATAGTGTACCCACACTGCGTCTAATATGGTGATGGTACAGTACCGGTACCATGCTGGACCCATACTGGACCTACTATGGGCATGGAACCGCATCAGGACCCTTTGGTTTTCCACTGAAAGGTTGTGCATGTCTCTTGTACATAATGACGTCTTTAAAAGAGTCTAGAACCAAATAAACCTGGGTCCGCTGTCACAGGTCTCATACACACTGAACTGCACTAAACATCGTGGAAAAACACTGCAGTGTGTCAGGATGGGTGCAACATGGCGCTCCGGTCTGTCTCTCTGCTCGTCCACCTGGGTCCAGGCACTGCTGAAACCGATTCAGCTGTTCGACTGTCGGGCCGTTCAGACCGATGGGACACATGAGACTTCTCTGATGCCTGTAGGAAAATGAGTCCCAAGGGCCTGGAGCTGGCAGGGATTCAGTGTGCTGCTCAAGGACACTTCAGCAGGACGGGGGGTTTGAACCCGACTCCTCTGGTTGGATACTCCGCCCCACCCTGCTGCCACGCAAGAAAGCTGATTCCCAACATCTCTCAGAAAGACAGAGCAGGGACTTTTTTTGTTGCGTTTCACCTGTACTGTGTAATACTTTCCCAAAATAACTTGTTATATAACAAACCAAACCCCCTCCTTCCTCATGATCTTAGTTGCCTCCACAAATGATGTTGGTGCCACTGGAGATCGCAGTACATTTGAAATCTTAGCGTAGCGAGCTAAACCTCCTGGAAGGTGACGGTCTAGAAACCTGAGACGGAGCTGAACGACGTGCTCCAATTATTGGTTATCAGATGTGTCACTCAAATGAGGGTAGGCAGCGTGTTAAGCGCTGTTCTGAACCTCTGCTCAGGGATCGACTGATCTTGCCTGTCACAGTGATTTGAACTGTGGGAAACAAGAGTCAGGGAGGCAGAAAATGTGAATATGGATCTTTATAAGAACATGAAGCAGGAGCCTCAGAAACCTCTAGACCTTGCTGACCTTTAACCTTCAGAACCTGGAACCTTCTTTCACACTTTACCAAGATCTACCTAAACATCTATCTAAAGATGAAGATTTTTCTTCTACAGTCACAAAATGTTGACTGACAATGAGTTTATAACTATAGAAACTTGCAGTCATGTGATTTTCAAGACTGAACAACAGTTCCTTGCCTCTTGTTCAGTTCCACAGCAAAGCGGCATGGTGACTGTACCTGAAGGTTCACAGGTCACAGCCCTGTTGAAGTGCTGTTGAGCAAGACACTGCACCCCCACCTACTCACTCACTGTAAGTCTGTCTCTGCAGGGTCGGTGGCCATGGGAAGTACTGTGTTGTAGTTTTACGTCTCACAGTTGAATTCTCCCATCCAACAATCTCACAAAAGACACAAATTTGACTTAGAAACAAATCAGAACAAATTTGCAACCGTATTAATTCATTAAAATTAATCAAAGTACTTTAACAACACAAATGAGTGCACATTAATCAATGAAAACAAAATTTAATTTTTGGCATCTTTGGTGTTGCACTGCTGGCGACTTGTAATGCAGATCATTTAAATCCAGCGACACCCAGGGAGATGAAAACTGGAGGCCAAAAACCATTGAAAGGATTTCAGGTAGTAACTGACCCAGGTTCAGCCACACATAAACAACCTCTGACCGGGAAATGTATTCAGAAAGCCTGTTGTTTTTTCTTTACAAAGATTATTTTTATGTAACCAAAGAGTCTTGAGATGCTGCATTGATGAAGCAGAAAGCTAACTGGCTAATGAACTTATTAAGTGACAGACTGGATTCATTCTGAGTCTTCGCAGTCTGGTAAACTAATCTGTTGTAGGCTAGCTGACTCACTGGCTAACTAGCTAGCTCACTGACCAAGTCAATAACTAACTGACAGACTGATACCTTTATTTGCTCCAAAACAGAATCTAACCAATCTGGGAAGCTAGTTTGATGTAGCTCACTAACTGACTGGCTAACTAGCTAGCTAACTGATAAAGTGACCGACTTACTAACTAGTGGAGTGAGGGAGTGATGTGACTGACTGATTGACTAAATAACTGATTAATCAACTGGCTAACTGATGGATGACCTTCATCCAAATAGGGATGGGTCATGATTTTCAAATTTTCGAATAGTCATTAAATTATAAAAAAAATAAATAATGGTTTATGCGACTATCGTCTTGTCTTAAAAAGTATATTTCCATAGCTTGCTAGTAGTAAATAGCTATGGCTTGATTAATTGAAAACGAGAGAAGAACCGGTTCAGGGCTAATCAAGCCATAGCTATTTAGCCGGACTAGGTAGCTGGCTTAGCTAGCTAGCTATATGCTAACGTCCGCCTAGCTTGCTAATTAGCCTGGCTAACTAACGTCAATATTGCTAGCGGGGGGGGGGGTGATCTTCGAAGAATGGTCAAATAGTTCCCTGTGAATATTGAATAGTATTTTTGCTTGAAATGCCCATCCCTACATTCAAACAGTCTTACCAGTCTGGGAGGCTAGTTTCATGTAGCTTACTAACTGACTGGCTAACTAGCTAGCTAGCTAACTGACCAAGTGACAGACTAAGATGAAACGGCCTGCTCCAAACCAGAATCTTACCAGTCTGAGAAGCTGATTGAGCTTACTGACTGAGTTACTGACTAAACTAAGTTAGTTTGATGTTGCTGGCTGACAAAGTGACTGTCTTACTAACAGGCTGACTGATTGAGTGACTAACTGACTTACTAACTGACTGACTAGTAACTAGATACAGATAGTGTTGGATCAGTGTGCCTCTCACCAGTGATTTCCAGTCTGGGAAGTCAGTCTGATGGAGCCAGCAGCTCAGAGGAAGTCGGTTTGTTCGTTTTATTCAGCTAGGCCACGCCCCCTGAACAGCCACTGTTAGAATTCAAGTTATTCACCAACCAATCAGCCATGAGGCTCTAGTTTTGAGGGAACGTGATTGGGTAAAATGATCCAACCTCTTGTTAGTGGAGCCGGCTGTAGCCTGCTTTGCTAGTCTAGCAACCAGATCAACAGTTTGACAGGCTTTGAGAATACAGTTCCATGTCCATTCACCCTTCTTCTCTCTCTACGCTTCTTATAAACTTAAAATAATAATATAATAATAACAATATCTTTCAGGTATTAAATAATCTTATATAAAAACACACAAAAAAGTTTGAAATAAATGGCATTACTCCCTCTAATCGTGCCCCGCTCCCCCTCCCTCATCCCCCAGTTCACAACATACATTTTCTACACACTTCATCCCACTCTTTCTCTTCTCCCTTTCCTTCCTTGCTTTCCTCCCTCCTTCCCTTCATCCTTCACTCCTAAGACCATTGCTACGGTAACGCCACGTTCGTTTCCATGGCTCCATGCAGTACCAGTTATATTGCAGCAAAATGTCTCTGTTGCCAAGTCGTTCATGCCTTGTCATTTATATTTTTCGATGCAAAGCTGCACAAACATTGTGGAAAAAGCTTGATAGGTGTTTTTTCTGGCTTGCTTGTATACAGATATATATATTTTTACTCATTTCATTGGATTAAACATGTACTGGTAATAATAGTAATAATGAGGATAATAGGAACGATGATAATCTGAGATTAGGAGAAGGGAAGAGGGCTTGCTACTTGCTCAGAGTCCAAGGTTGGTTGGGTTAGCATGAGGAGAGACAAGACAAGACAGACAAATGTGATTATTTCTTCTCTGTGGGAACGATGGGACCTAATTGGTCAGTTCAATTCTTTAGGCCCCGCCCCCATGTCTTTACTCCCTACCAATCACCGGTCAGTTTGGTGCTTTGGTCCCGTTTGGGAGGGGCGGGAGGCGGGCCTCGCCGCAGCGTTGCATAGCCTGAGATGTTGGCGTGTTTGGTGGAGTGGGAGTGTGTGTGGTGGCGAGAGAGAGTGTGGGAGTGTCGGGCGCCCTGCTGCTGCTGCAGGAGCTCGGGGGGAGGAGGCGGGAGGAGCGCCATGTCGTCCATGGTGGCCACGGGCTCCATCTTGGAGGAGGAGATGAGGCGGGAGGAGGTGAGCGAGCTGTGGCGCGTGACCGACTTCCTCTTCAGGGTGCGGTTGAGGTCTTCCAGGAAGTGGGGCTGCAGCGTCAGGGAGCCCGACACCGCCGCTTTGGGGGAGGTGGGGGGGACAGGAGAGGAGGAGGAGGAGGAGGAGTAGGAGGATAGGGAGGGAGGAGGGGTCTGTGAGAGAGGAGGCGGCGAGAGGGGCATCGAACCGTCGTACTGCAGCGTGTTGCTGCTCCGCCGGCCCAGCGCCGGGGGAGGGACCGCCCCCTTCTTCAGAGAGCTTTGCTTCCACGATGAGGAGGAGGAGGAGGAGGAGGAGGAGGAGGAGGAGACAGTCATCTGAGGCTGGGGGTTCACCACGGCGACCCGGGGCGGGTGGTGGAACTCGGACGGGTGGGGAGGGGGAGGGAAGAGCTCAAAGTCGCTCGGGGGAGGGGGGAAGTAGTCGGGAGAGGAGTCGAGGTGCTGAGGCTGGGAGGGGGGAGGCGGGGGAGGAGGGGAGGGGAAGTCGACGCCCTGGCGGTGCTGGCCCGCCTGCAGCCCCTGCAGCGCCGGCGGGAGGTTCGCCAGGTTCAGCTTCCCCGGCTTGGGCAGCGGAGCGGAGGACTCCTTCGACGGAGAACCGGTCGCCGAGGAGGAGCCGGAGGAGGAGCCGGCCTGAGGAGGCTGCTGGCCGAACTTGCTGACCAGGCTCTCCACCTTCTTCGGCCGCTCGTCCGGCGCCTCGCCCGACGAGTTGGAGCGGATGGAGGAGGCTCTCTGCGGGGTCGGAGGGGGCCCTCGCTTGGCGGAGCCCGCGGAGCCCGTGGAGGAGGCGGAGGGCGACTTCTTCATGGGCGAGCCCGCCTTGGAGGAGGAGGAGGAGGGAGGAGGCGGGGGGAAGTCCGCCAGCGAGCTCTCCGGAGGCGGCGGGGGGAACTCCGGGGACTGAGGGGCCACGACGCCCCCCCCCGGCTGCCACTTGGGTTTGGCCTTGACCGCCGGAGGAGACTGAGGAGGCGGGAACTTGGAGCCTTCCGCGGAGCCGGAGGCGGGGAGGGAGGAAGGGGCGGGGGAGTTTCCGGGGAACTGATTGACGATCTGCTTGACCAGAGAGGAGGTGGCGGCCGCGATGGAGACGGAGGAGGAGGAGGAGGGGGGGGAGAGAGCGAGGTTCTTGGAGGAGAGGCTGTGCTGCTTCGGCAGAGTGGGGGGCGGCTGGTTGGGGGAGTGTCCCGTGGAGAAGCTCTGCTGCTTCCTCACCGGCCCGTGCCCCGCGCTGTGGGGCGGGGGCGGGGACACCGGGGAGAGGGCGAGCGGGAGGGAGGAGGGGCCCGAGGGTTTGGGAGCGGTCTGAGGGGGGAAACCGCCGGTGAAGGTTTTGGGAGGCGCCGGCGGGGGAGCGGAGGGGGAGAGAGGCTGGAGGAAGTGTAGGGAGGCAGGAGGAGAAAGCCCAGCAGCAGGAGGAGGAGGAGGAGGAGGAGGAGACTCGTCCTCGAGGGTGGGCGGGCTGAAGTCGTACACCATGTTGGGAAACTTCTGCGACAGGAACTGCTGGAGGCCCGTGTTGGAGAGCGGAGGGTAGGCGGCCTCCAGGGGCGGGGGGGGAGGCAAGCCGTTCGCCTCCAGCAGGCTCTCGGGGGGAGGAGGCGGGAGGTGGTGCCGGGGCTGCCGCGCCGCCTCCTCCTCCAGGGGGGGGGGAGGCGGCGGGAGAGCGGAGGGGCCGCCCGGGCCGAGCATCAGCACCGCCATGGCCGAGCCGGGGGCCGGGACGGCGGGCGGGGGCGGGGGCGGAGGGGAGGGCGGCGCGGGAGGAGGAGGAGGAGGGGAGGAGGTGCTGTAGGCGGCGGGGAGGGTGTTGTAGCCGGGTTTGGCGGACTGGCAGGGCGGGGCCGGGGGGGCGGGGCCGGGTCCGGGGCCGGGCGGGGTCCTGCACTGGCTCTGGCCCTGCAGCCGGGCCAGCGTGCTGTACTTGATGTACATGGAGGGGGGCGCCGACTGGGGGCCGGCGCTGATGGCGGGGGGAGGAGGGGGAGGAGGGGGAGGAGAGGGGGGGGAAGGGGAGGAGTCCTCGGACGGGGAGAGGCTGCCGGTGTAGCTGGTCCGGGAGGGGGGGGTCTGGGGCTGGGAGACGGGGAGGGAGAGGGGGGAGAGGGTCGGGATCTGCAGAGGAATAGGTCTACTGATAGGATCGATCTTCATCATCTGGAGAGAGGGAGAGGAGGAGGAAGAGGAGGAGAGAGGAAGCGAAGAGGATAAAGAGAGGAGGGGAAAGGGGGGAGAGTGAGAGAGGGGGAAGAAGAAAGGAAGAGAGAGAGCGAAGAGGAAGAAAGAGGGAGAGGAAGAGGCAAAGTAGGAGGTAGAGAGAGAGAGAGAAAGGGGGGAAGAGGAAGAGGAGGATGTAAAGAGAGGATGACAGAGGGAGAGGAGGGGAGGAGAGAGAAGAAGAGAGAGCAGAGAGGAACAGAGGTAGAGGGAGAGGAGGAGGTGAAGGCAGAAAGAGGGAGGAAGAGGGAGAGAGAGGGAAAGGGGGGAGAGGTGAGAGGAAGAGGAGGAGAAGACAGCGGTAAAGAGGGAGAAAGGGAAAAAGAGGAAGAGGAGGGGGTGACAAAGGAGGTGATGAGAGAGGGGGAGAAAGATGAGTTATAAAGGTAGGAAGGGGAAGGAGGAGAGGAAGAGAAAGAGGAAAAACGATGGAAAGGAAGAAGAGAGGGAGGACAGAGAGAGAGAGAGAGAGAGAGAGAGAGAGAGAGTTATTACTTTACATTATCATCAGGGAACAAACAGCTCTGACATGGTCATGTTTTTACTGTTGTGCTTTTTGAAACCCAAACGATCCAAAACAAGATGCAGGAAGTCAAACATCAAACCAACGCAGACAGAAAGACAGAAAATGAACACAACTGAAAGTCCTAACAACCTCTCACTCTGACAGTCTGAAGGAGGTCCATCACAATCACAGCAGGACACTTTGTTACAGACTCACACAATGTCTGATGTACTACACCAGTGATCCCCTAGAGGGCGTTCTTTACTCTTATTACACTGCTTTGTTGAATACTCAGTCTGTCCATCACACACAATATCTTGGCCACTGATTGGATTTTGACAAAATTCCAGGGAATCATGCATCTCATTGCTCCATTTTTAATCGAGTGTGTCAAACTGGTTGTAAACTGGTTCCTGTCTGTATCAAACATGTTCTAAACTGGTTGTAAACTGTGTCAAACTGGTTGTAAATTGGTTCTAAACAGTGTCAACCTCCTAAACTGGTTGTTAAATGTGTCAAACTGGTTGTACAGTTTCTAAACTGTTAACCTGGTTGTAAACTGGTCTTAAACTGGTTATAAACAGGTTATAAACTGTCAAACAGGTTGTGAACTGGTTGAAAACTGGTTATAAACTGATATACCAAGTGTAAACTGGTTGTAAACTGTGTCAGACTGATTGTAATCTGGTTGTAAAATGTCACACTGGTTGTAAACTGGTTGTAAACTGTCACACTGGTTGTAAACTGGTTGTAAACTGGTTGTAAACTGGTTGTAATCTGGTTGTAAACTGTCAAACTGGTTGTAATCTGGTTGTAATCTGGTTGTAATCTGGTTGTAATCTGGTTGTAAACTGTCAAAGTGGTTGTAAACTGGTTGTGAACTGGTTGTAAACTGTCAAACTGGTTGTAAACTGGTTGTAAACTGTCAAACTGGTTGTAAACTGGTTGTAATCTGTCAAAATGGTTGTAAACTGGTTGTGAACTGGCTGTAAACTGGCTGTCAACTGGTTGTCAACTGGTTGTAAACTGGTTGTGAACTGGCTGTAAACTGGCTGTCAACTGATTGTAAACTGGTTGTAAACTGTGTCAGACTAATTGTAATCTGGTTGTAAACTGTCACACTGGTTGTAAACTGGTTGTAAAATGGTTGTAAACTGGTTGTAATCTGGTTGTACTCTGGTTGTAAACTGGTTGTAAACTGTCAAACTGGTTGTGAACTGGTTGTAAACTGTCAAACTGGTTGTAAACTGGTTGTAAACTAGTTGTAAACTGGTTGTAAACTGTCAAACTGGTTGTAATCTGGTTGTAATCTGGTTGTAATCTGGTTGTAAACTGTCAAAGTGGTTGTAAACTGGTTGTGAACTGGTTGTAAACTGTCAAACTGGTTGTAAACTGGTTGTAAACTGTCAAACTGGTTGTAAACTGGTTGTAATCTGTCAAAATGGTTGTAAACTGGTTGTGAACTGGCTGTAAACTGGCTGTCAACTGGTTGTCAACTGGTTGTAAACTGGTTGTGAACTGGCTGTAAACTGGCTGTCAACTGATTGTAAACTGGTTGTAAACTGTGTCAGACTAATTGTAATCTGGTTGTAAACTGTCACACTGGTTGTAAACTGGTTGTAAAATGGTTGTAAACTGGTTGTAATCTGGTTGTACTCTGGTTGTAAACTGGTTGTAAACTGTCAAACTGGTTGTGAACTGGTTGTAAACTGTCAAACTGGTTGTAAACTGGTTGTAAACTAGTTGTAAACTGGTTGTAAACTGTCAAACTGGTTGTGAACTGGTTGTAAACTGTCAAACTGGTTGTGAACTGGTTGTAAACTGTCAAACTGGTTGTGAACTGGTTGTAAACTGTCAAACTGGTTGTAAACTGGTTGTGAACTGGTTGTAAACTGTCAAACTGGTTGTGAACTGGTTGTAAACTGTCAAACTGGTTGTAAACTGGTTGTGAACTGGTTGTAAACTGTCAAACCGGTTGTAAACTGGTTGTAAGATGGTTGTAAACTGGTTGTAAACTGTCAAACTGGTTGTAAACTGGTTGTAAACTGGTTGTAAACCTATTGTAAACTGGTTGTAAACTGGTTGTGAACTGGCTGTGAACTGTCAAACCGGTTGTGAACTGGTTTTAAACTGTCAAACTGGTTGTAAACTGGTTGTAAACTGTCAAACTGGTTGTAAACTGTTGTAAACTGGTTGTAAACTGGTTGTAAACTGGTTGTAAACTGTCAAACTGGTTGTAAACTGTCAAACTGGTTGTAAACTGGTTGTAAACTGGTTGTAAACTGTCAAACTGGTTGTAAACTGTCAAACTGGTTGTAACCTGGTTGTAAACTGGTTGTAAACTGGTTGTAAACTGGTTGTAACCTGGTTGCAAACTAGTTGTAAACTGGTTGTAAACTGGTTGTAAACTGGTTGTAACCTGGTTGTAAACGGTCAAACTGGTTGTAAACTGGTTGTAACCTGGTTGTAAACTGGTTGTAAACTGGTTGTAAACTGGTTGTAACCTGGTTGTAAACTGGTTGTAAACTGGGTTTTAGATGTTGTTAGGACAATCCAGGCCGTCACACCACAGTGTTAGAACAACAGTGTCAGATGTTAAAGGGCTGCAACTGAACACAGTTAGCTGTAAACATGCTAACATCATGACTCCAGGATTTAGTCACACCCTGTCCTAACCTCCGGCCCCTCCTCCTCCTGCACACAGAGGAACCGCCATACGACCTTTCACCTTTGACCCCTGGCAGGACAGTAGAGGGGAAACATGGGAAATGTAGTCAACAGGTAAAAAGACGATGACAGGGAAGGACAGGACAGAGTTTTGGGGGCTTGGGTGTGTGTGTGTGTGTGTCTATTTGGATATGTGTGTGCATTTATACATGGTGTGTTTGTGACTGTGTGTGTGTGTATGTGTGTAAATGTATGAGTATGTATGTGTGTTAGATAGTTTGTGTCTGTACATGTATGTCTGTGTGTGTGCATATCTGTGTGTGTGTGTGTGTGTGTGTGTGTGTGTGTGTGTGTGTGTGTGTGTGTACCTCTCCCTGCGTTCCTCTCCTCCAGGCCTCAGAGAAGATGGAGCTGACAACACTCTGGGAGCGGGCGTGGCCTGATGATGTCATCTCTGACACGCCGCTGTCTGATTGGCTGGAGTGGTTGGACTGGGACTCTGTGGGCGGAGACAGAAACGAAATATAGATTTTTCCTTGATGTCAACATGGTTAAAAGATGTTTTATCAATCTAATTAGTATTATTGAGTATTATACATATTACTACATTATTCTAATTCATTTTTGCTTGCTTTATAAAATTAGCAACAAAGAAAGAACCTCTAAACCTCTAACATCTGACCTTTAACCCCAGATAGAGAGTATTTCTGTAACCAACACATGTATAACTTGTTGAATATTAGTGTACATTTTATATAAATTCCTATTAATATTCATGAGAGCTTTGGCAACACAAGAAGACCAGTCATGATGATTAAGACTTTCTGACAGACAGACAGACAGACAGGCAGACAGACAGACACACAGGAGGACAGACAGACAGACAGACAGACAGACAGACAGACAGGCAGACAGACAGACAGACAGACACACAGGAGGACAGACAGACAGACAGACAGACAGACAGACAGACAGACAGACAGACAGACAGGCAGACAGACAGACACACAGGAGGACAGACAGACAGACAGACAGACAGACAGACAGACAGGCAGACAGACAGACAGACAGACAGACAGACAGACCTGGCAGGCTGGAGGAGCTGGATCCTGACTTGATGGAGGAGGAGGAGAGGGAGGACCAGTCGTACGCCGCCTCCGTCCGCCTCATCGCCTCCTGGAAGTTGATGTACAGCTGCTTCCCATACTGACATGGAGACAGACAGACAGAGAGACAGACAGTCAGACAGACAGACAGAGAGACAGACAGACAGCAGGTCATTAGATAATATCTCTGCTGTCTGCTGAAAACTGCTGTGTCAACTTTTCAGGAGCGAAGGAAAGCAGCCTTGTTTCTAACTTGACTGCCATGTATGTTTCAGTTCATCTGCTGGGTTTTAAAGTGTTTCATCAGACCAAGAGCCACAGAACGTCCTCAGCTCATGGAGGAAGAGTGCGATCCTTCATTTTTTAAATATAAACACGAAAACCACCAAAGTTGGAGTTACGAGGTTTTCACCTGACAATGACGATGTGTTCACATTACCACAAGAGAAAAACACACACAAAAGGTAACAAGGTTAACACAGTTTCTGCATTCAAACTGTATTTAAACGCACAGTATGTGATTTCTGCCTCTAGGGCTCTATCTATCAAAACAATAACAAAAGACGTAGTTTGATGACGTCGTGAAGTAGCGTGGGATCATGGGAGTTTTTTTTTTTACGGGGACAGCTTCAGCGACAGAACGCAGCAAACGGGAATGAATCGTGATCCGTCACAGTGAGAGATAAAAACAACAGAATGAAAAAAACAACAGAGCGGCTAGCTAGCTGGCCGACTTCCTTCCTCACTCTCTGACGGATCATCTGGTGTTTCCCGTGTTTCCCCGGAAGTTAGGGGGTAAAGGGGATATGACATCATGACAGGAAGTTAGGGGGTAAAGGGGATATGACGCCATGACAGGAAGTTAGGGGGTAAAGGGGATATGACGCCATGACAGGAAGTTAGGGGGTAAAGGGGATATGACGCCATGACAGGAAGTTAGGGGGGAAAGGGGATATGACGTCATGACAGGTGACCAAATGAAACGCACCGTTACCTTGAATAAAATTACGGATTTCTCTGGGTGTGAACATTGTTGGAAACATTTGGGATAATGTAAGTACTCAACTCAAAAAAACATAAAACATAGGTCTAGTCGTTTTTAGATATTAGCACAGTCTGTTGCTATGGCAGCAGAGGATGCGGAGAGCCGTTACCTTGGCGATGCGGATGCTGTTGATCCACTGGTGGAGGGTTCTGACATCATCACAGCAGAGGTACTTGATGTACTGGGACTTCTTCTGGATCTGAGGGTGCTGTATACACACACACACACACACACACACACACACACACACACACACACACACACATACACACACACTGTATTACTACAATCGCTGCCACTACTACTGATACTGATACTAATGGACCAGAGGGCCACTGACTAATGACTACCAGTACCATACTAATAATGTACATATAATGTTGCATATATCTAAGCAGGTATGTGTGTATGTGCATATGAATCTACATACATGTAAATGTAAGTAGGTATGTAACTGTAAGTAAATATCCATCCATCCCACAGAACTAGAACAGATAGATCAGTCATTCCCATTCTAATCAACGCTCCCGGACGGTCGGAGCGGCGGCCATCTTGCTGTGACCCGTTGGACTAGCTTCTGTATAAAGCGACTCACAGCAAGTCACTGAGCTGAGAGGTTTGACAGCAAGAACCAAAGCAGCTTCTCTGTCTCCTTGCTGCCATGCTAATGCTAACATGCTAATGTTGACTAGAAGAGCTAGAGAGAGAAGTGCAGTCTGTGATGAAGCTAACGTTAGCCTCGTCGCTAATGTTAGCTTCCAGTTGAGTTCTGACAGTTTGCTAACAGCAGTGGTGGAAGAAGTACTCAGATCTTTTACTTAAGTAAAAGTAGAAATACCACAGTATAAAAATACTCTGTTAGAAGTAAAAGTCCTGCATTCAAAATGTTACTTAAGTAAAAGTACAAAAGTATTAGCATCAAAATGTACTTAAAGCAACAAAAGTAAAAGTACTCATTATGCAGAATGGCCCATTTCAGAATAATACAGTATATATTATATTATTGAATTATAATTATTGATGCATTAATGTG